>NC_048303.1:127545149-127639240 GCF_013100865.1 Trachemys scripta elegans | reverse complement strand
GCTCGGCTGTTCTCAGTGGTGGCAGATGACAGAACAAGGAGCAATGGTCTCAAGTTGCAGTGGGGGAGGTCCAGGTTGGATATCAGGAAAAACTATTTTACTAGGAGGGTGGTGAAGCACTGGAATGCGTTACCTAGGGAGGTGGTGGAGTCTCCTTCCTTGGAGGTTTTTAAGGCCCGGCTTGACAAAGCCCTGGCTGGGATGATTTAGCTTGGAATTGGTCCTGCTTTGAGCAGGGGGTTGGACTAGATTACCTCTTGAGGTCCCTTCCAACTCTGATATTCTATGATTCTATGATTCTATGAAAGCAGCCTGAGTCCCTCAGGGATTGTGGCAGGGCGGCCAGAAGCAGCAGCAGGGCCACAGAGGGCAGGGCGCTGCCATGCAGGGCCTGCGTCCCGCTCTCCAGGGCTCAGCTCCCTCTGGGGCGACCCTGCCTCGGCTCCTAAGCCCCCTGCCGGGGTGGTCCCCCAGCTCTGCCCTCCCGGGTCCTGGCCGGTCCTGGAGGCGGGAGCCCCGGCTGGAGGAAGCCTGGGTTGAAGTGCAGCCCGGGATCCCCACTGCTTACCCCGACCCTGCCAGCGCCGGACCGGCTGGAGGTGAGGGGGGAGCGGGCGGAGTCAGCACTGGTGGGGGGACAGCCCAGAGTTGAGGTGGCAGGGTGTGTGGGTGGGGTGGGGTGGGGGGGAGAACCCAGCGCCGGGGCGGCAGAGGGTGCAGGTGGGGTGGAGGGGAGAGAGAGACCAGGGCTGGGGTGGCGGGGGGCATGAGAACCCAGAGTTGGGGTGGGGGGCAGGCAAAAATTTTTTTGCTTGGAGCAGCAAAAAACCTAGAGCCGAACCTGCCTCCAGCCCATCACCCCCCCACTCCCCCCACACACACACCACTGGCTCTCAGGGCATTGCCCTCACCCGCCAGCCCATCAGCCCCCCAACTGGTTCTTGGGGCATTGCCCCGACCCTCTGGCCCATCAGCCCCCCACTGGCTCTCAGGGCACCGTCCCCACCCTCCGGCCCATCAGCCGCACACTGGCTCTCAGGACACTACCCCCACCCTCCGGCCCATCAGCCCCCCCACTGGGTCTCAGGGCATTGTCCCTCCCCCCCCAGCCCATCCCCCCCCCCCCCCCACTGGCTCTCAGAGCACTGCCCCCACCCTCTGGCCCATCAGCCCCCCACTGACTCGCCAAGCTATACTTTAGCCCCAGGCAGAAAAAGTTACAGCCTCTGGGTCACCTTCACCCGCCCTAAGAACAAATCCGGAGGCAACGATGCTCCAATCTGTACAGAGCCGCACCAAAATGGGAACAGAGATGTCAAAGGGAGAGGTAGGGAATCTGGGTTGGGTTCTAGCCTTGACTCCTTCACCAGATGGTCCTGTGATGCTGGGCAAGTCATATACTCTCCCTCAGCCTGAGATTCTGTATCTATAAAATGAGGATAATAATTTGCACTTTCACAGCAATTTCCCTCTGAGGATCTCAAGGCCCTTTTGACACATTGCATTTAGCTTCACAACACTCATGTTAGGAAGTAGGTGACTTTCATCTCCCAGATGGGGTAACTGTGAGCCATAAAGACAGAGCTGGTCAGCAAATTGAGGAAAACATTCACAAAAATTCATAAAATTGTATTCCTTGTTTTGGTTAAAATTGAAACTTTGAAAAATCTCATCTGAATATCAAATCGTGAAAAAGTTTGGCCGGGTCTAACTGCGAGATTCATGGCCAAAGCTCATTCGAGTGATTGGAAAATGCCTTTGCTGAACTGTCCAAGTCTTCCCAATGAGTCACATACAAAGCAAGGAGGGTGGCCTACTTCCAGCCCTCTATTCTAGTCACTGCCCCATGTTGTGGTCCCATTTGACACGAGCAGATTAGCAATCAGGGTCCAGATTCCACTATCCAGATATAAGGACAATGGGATTCCTCTTCTTAACTCAGGAAATTGCTATGCTAATTCTGCAGATCAAAATGGATTAGGCTTATATTTTAGCTAGTGGGGGCTTAACCAAGTTGGACCTCTGAACCTTTTCAGCTTCCTCCATCACTAGGTAGCATGCATCTGCCTTGCTGCTAGGCCAGCCATTGATTTTAACTGGTTGTTAATAAAACCCCAGGAGCACACAAATGGTGGTAGAACAGGAGAGAAAAGGTTAACAGTAGCGGCGTGCACCGCAGATACCTGTTACCTTTTCATCTGAGCTACAGCTTCTGCCCAGAACATAGAGAAAAGTGGGGGGAAACAAGCTAGACCTACATTATGGAGGAAACATAGTTAACTCCTTTTATGAGGTAGTGGCAAACAGAGATGGAAATTAGCTCCCTGTAGATACCATATAACCACTGCCCCCCTCCTCCAACCCTATTGTAGATCCCTTCTTTCCCAGAGCAGCCAGTGCACCACTGTTTTCACTGTAGTTTTGTTCTTTTGCAGTCGAAATACCTTACCAAAAGCTTCCCAGGCTGGAGCCTCATTCAGCCAATCCATTTGACTCTTCCCTGCTTGTCTTTCTTGTTTGTTTCCATTCGTTTGTATGGAATTCATCTCCCAGACAAAGTATTTGCATGTTTTGTAATATGTGCCTATGATGCAAATGCCAAGAAAAGCACATTATCTGCTATTTATGCAACATGTTATTTACCTTCAGTACCATTGTTATACCTTGTTTGATTTTATTCAGAATGGGAGAGGAGGAGGAGGAGATGCCCAGTAACAGAATCAAAGGAAAAACTGAATTTGAGAACTGCAGATATGTTTTTGAGGGCAGAGTGGTTAAATGACTAAGCTGCTAGCTTGGCTGTCAGGAGATCTGAGCAACCCCAGCTCTGCTACTGACCTGTCACCTTCTTTTGTTATGTGTTTGTACTGCTCCAAGCACATTGGAGCCCTGATCTCAGGTTTCATCAAAAATGGGAAAGCTACTGTTTTATTTTACTAGATGTAAAAAGCACGTTTTCAGCCTTTGGCTTCAAGTCATAAAGCATTCCTATTCAGGGAAGAATTAAACATGTGTTTCCTTTCCTGAATCAGAGTCAGTGTCAGAAAAGCTGGTAAAATGGGGATATTAGCATGGCCCTCTCTCACAGGGGGATTGTGAGCAGGGGTGAAAGTAATACACAATTCTTTACCGGTATGGGTGGTGCCTCGGGCGGAAGGGGCGGGACTGGGGGGGTCGTGCTGCCTGGCCCACGCTGCCCAGGGCTCTAGCGGCAAGGGCCTGTGACTCCGGCCGCTGCTAGTGTCCCTAGCCTCTGTTTGGTGTCTCTAGCCTCTGTCTGTCAGAGGGTGGAGATGGATGGCAGGAGAGAGATCACTTGATCATTGCCTGTTAGGTTCACTCCCTCTGGGGCACCTGGCATTGGCCACTGTCGGTAGACAGGATACTGGGCTGGATGGACCTTTGGTCTGACCCAGTACGGCCGTTCTTATGTTTTTATGCCCTTTTAAATCCCTGGCCCCGGGGCAGCTGCCCCTTTTGCCCCCGCCTGTCGGCGGCCCGGGAGTGCAAAAGGGCAATGATGTTAAAAACAGCCGTTGACTGTTCGGTTGGTGGGGCCGTGCAGCACGGCTGGCAGGCTCCCTGCTGTCCTCCGTGCCGCGCAGCTCCCAGGAAGCAGCCGGCATTTCCCCCCTCCGGCTCCTATGCATAGGGGCAGCCAGGGGGCTCCACTCACTGCTCCTGCCCCAAGCACTGCCCCCGCAGCTCCCATTGGCTGAGAACCAAGCAAGTGAATAAGGATGGGGAGAGCGAGTGACAGAGGGAGGGGGGATGGAGGGAATGGGGGCAGGGCCTCGGAGAAGGGGCAGGGCATGGGTGGGGCATCGGCAGAGTGGCAGAGCAGGAGGGGCAAGGGTGTTCAGTTTTGTGCAATTAGAGAAAGTTGGCAACCCTACTAGGGTACCTGCCTGCAAACAGTTTGCTGAGTTCGAAACTGGTTTTCACTTTGGCCTGTTCATACCCCTTTACTATTCCTGGCCATGAGCAATGTCTGTCCATGTGAATTCTGTATTTGCACTGCTCCCTACTCTCAGTTTTACCCCTGCTCAAGGCAAGGCCATACCTAGGGGCAAAATCAACTGTCTTCTCCCTGATTTCAACCCAGAGGGCCAGAACCTGATCTCAGTTACATGCTGTCAGTTCACAGTAACTCTGCTGCCTTGGGTAAAACCACTGCAGGCTCTCAAGGAAGGGTTACTCCAGACACCCAGAGGTGTTCAAATCTGGCCCGAAGTCTCCCATTCTCTTCCCCGAGAGCTTTCTTTTCTCAAATCCCAGTATCCCTCTCCCAGATCACCAGTGGATTGCCCTGTCTTTCATGATATGCCACCAGATCCTCTGCCAGAGTGTCTGCAGGTCTGGCAGCCGCTGCTGATCCAGCTGTTGACTTCAACTGTTGTATGCTCGGGGGTTTCTTCAGGTAAGGCAGAGGTGACCCAGAATACACGGATGCAGCTCTGACTCCAGGGAAGCCCTGGAGTGGAGGAATTCTGGAGACAGCAGCTGGTCCAGCAAAATCAGCTGCCAGGCTTGCTGAGACCGCGGTAGACATGAGCAAAGAAAGGTACAGAGGGTTGAGCAGAATCCAGAGTGTACTTAGCCAAATATTAACAATAGTTTGGTTCGTTGTCTGGGCTAAGGTCCATGCCCTGTTCCTATTATAATAACACTCACCCACCATGGCTTCGATTGTAATAGCCAACACTGAGCAAATGGTGGGGAAAAATGTAGAAGACTATTCCTTCAAATTCAAATGTCAAATTCAAATGTCAAGCTAAGGTTGTGATTTTTGAAGTATTGGTTTTCCTAAGAATCTTACTGCAATGGGGCCACAAGCAATGCTAGTACAAATGGTCCCATTGTATATAAAAGGTTCATAAATGAATCAGATGTTTTAATGCATGGTTCATCAATTGTTAGAGTCCAGCAAGTCAAGAGATTGCTTATAATCCTGGTTTGTAACCATCTGTAATACCGTTTGTTGATGTGCTTATATCAATCTATAAGATGTGCTATTCATGTCTGTAACATGCTTTTAACATTTGGTCATCACTTATTAACCATTTGTGAATAGAATCTTAATATAAAGTGGGACCATACAAACACTGGCAAAACATGAATCTAAATTTGACTATGTGCTGAAAGTGAGTTTTGAATTATATATCCAACTGTGCAATTTCCAGTATACAGATTGCCCTTTGTTGGGTGTTTACGTAAACCACCCAATCAAGGAACAGCTACCATGTGACTGGCATAATTAGCCCACATAGTACAAATTACAAATATCCACAAGGAACTGTTCACAAATGAACTGCAGACCACGTGTTATTCACTGAAGAACTCTGTGAATGATTTTGAATGATGAGTACATCTGGGACTCTCACAATCTGTTTGCAAACAATTTGCGAACAGAGAAAAAAATGGTGGAATTCATCCAATAAATTACTGCATGTAAAATATTCTTATGGTTCTAGCAGTAACCTTGGCAGATGAAAGTTGTCATGCTGCAAATCACTTAGACCCTGATTATGCAAACATTTATGCATGCACTTAGTCAATGGAACTGTTCACACACATAAAGTTATGACATGCTTAAGTGTTTGCAGGATCTGGACCTTAAGATTGATTGATACCAATGACAATGCTCCTGTTCACTTCATTGGGTGCAGGACAGAGACCTTGGAAAATAGTTCTTACCATCCTAGTTACTTTTTATCTTCCTTCTCAGGCATGCTTCCTATAAATACAATTGCCAGTGCTTACTTCACCTTTCAATATCTGCTTTCTTTTAGGAAGCAACTGCTCTTTCTCATTGCCACAGAGAGAACTGAATCTTCACAGCTAAGATTGGAAACACATCCCTTTCTCTGGGGCTCTTCTTCAGACCCAAGTATCTTGTAAGGTAGGGAAGGGAATTGTAATGGGCCACAGGATGATTGGGTTTGATCCCAGATTATTTTGATATTAAAGGAGCACGACAATCTGACCATTACCACTTAGAAATCACTCGGTAACGCAGCTCACTGGTGTGTACGTCGGAGTTTTGCATTAGCAAGTGGAGATCTAGGTTCAAATCTCAATTGCCTATTCCCTGAGCATGCAGTGGATGAGTTCTAGGAAAGTGGCCCCCTAAATAATAATGACATATAGTATTTTCATCACACAGCATCTTAAAGTGCTTTACAGACTTAACAAGATGATCTACAAACAATCTACAGGGATCGTAGGTTGAACTCACCTACCTACTGCTGCAAAAAGTGTTAGGGGATCTTTAAGGAGTCAGAACTAGGGCTGGGCTAAGGTATTGGCACTAAAGGCCCATACCTGGGTCTCTATTCCCTGCAGTCATGTGACTACAACACAATCTCTGATTTCATTTTGGGGAAGAAAAGAAAAGTAAGTTTCTGGCTCTTGTGGTTACAAAGAAAAGCTTGAAAACATACCTGAATATAGCCAGTGCAGCAATGTCTGCCTGCGTCTGCAGAGAGCCTAGAACAATAGCTCTGATGGCTCCATGTTTCTCCATGAGTGTTAAGTTCTATACCCACTGCTCTGGGGGCTGCTGCCAACACACACCAGCAGCAGACTCTGTGTGTGACTGGGCCCACTCACCCATCAAATACACCCTGGCTTCTGGGGTGGGTATTTGCACCCCCTGCTGATATTTCTGCCTCTCTGGAGGGAAGGAAGGGACCCTGCTGCTGCTCTTGGGTCTGAGAAGAGGTGCCCAAGCCACTGCTCCTTGTCACTGCCACTCCAAGTGGAAGGTGGGGCCCAGCATGGGAGCAAGCTGCTGGTGTGGCTCCACAGGATGCCCCACAAGGCATCAGATTAGCTAAATGTGGAGCTATTTAAAACAGGTTTAAAACAAATAAAAGGAAGTTATTCTTCTCACAGCGCACAGTCAACCTGTGGAACTCCTTGCATGAGGAGGTTGTGAAGGCTAGGACTATAACAGGGTTTAAAAGAAAACTGGATAAATTCATGGAGGTTAAGTCCCTTAATGGATATTAGCCAGGATGGATAAGGAATGGTGTCCCTAGCCTCTGTTTGTCAGAGTGGAGATGGATGGCAGGAGAGAGATCACTTGATCATTGCCTGTTGGGTTCACTCCCTCTGGGACACCTGGTATTGGCCACTGTCAGCAGACAAGATACTGGGCTGGATGGACCTTTGGTCTGACCCAGTACGGCCATTCTTATGTATTTGAAACCATGGTTTGACTATCTATCTGAATGGCAGTGCTGTACCCTTTTGGCCTATGCTTGGGGGCGGTACAGCCCTGACTCAGAAGGAGTCCACTGTATCAGTTCCACCATTTGCTGCAACATCTTTTTTCCTCAGAAGCCACCTTTGCAAATACTGCCCCAGCCAGACCCCAGATCAAGGTTCATCTGCCAACAAGAGATGAGGGGTTACACCTCGTGTTGCTCCACAGCAGTGCTTTCCAACCCTGCATGGAGCTCTGAAAGGAATTACATTCATATTTCCCAGTCAGAGCACAGAATAGCATGGCGAGAATGGGGTCTTAATGGCTAAGGGAAAGATCTTCATGAAGGCAGTGGTTCCACCCAGGTCCCCGTCCTCCTCTTGCCCTGCTGCTTAAAAAACAGGGAAGAATTGGTAGGGGAAGTAGAAGTGGGTGTCAACCTAGGCAGCAGTGACCATGAGATGGTTGAGTTCAGGATCCTGACAAAAGGAAGAAAGGAGAGTAGCAAAATATGGACCCTGGACTTCAGAAAAGCAGACTTTGACTCCCTTAGGGACTTGATGGGCAGGATCCCCTGGGAGGCTAATATGAGGGGGAAAGGAGTCCAGGGGAGCTGGCTGTATTTTAAAAAAAGCCTTATTGAGGGCACAGGAACAAACCATCCCGATGTGCAGAAAGAATAGCAAATATGGCAGGCGACCACCTTGGCTTAACAGTGAAATCTTCGGTGAGCTTAAACTCAAAAAGGAAGCTTACAAGACGTGGAAACTTGGACAGATGACTAGGGAGGAGTATAAAAATATTGCTAGAGCATGCAGGGGTGTAATCAGGAAGGTCAAGGCACAATTGAAGTTGCAGCTAGAAAGGGATGTGAAGGGTAACAAGAAGGGTTTCTACAGTTATGTTAACAACAAGAAGAAGGTCAGGGAAAGTGTGGGACCCTTACTGAATGAGGGAGGGAACCTAGTGACAGAGGATGTGGAAAAAGCTGAAATACTCAATGCTTTTTTTGCCTTGGTCTTCACAGACAAGGTCAGCTCCCAGACTGCTGCACTGAGCAACACAGCATGGGGAGGAGGTGAGCAGCCCTCAGTGGTGAAAGAACAGGTTAAGAGACTATTTAGAAAAGCTGTACATGCACAAGTCCATGGGTCCAGACTTAATGCATCCAAGGGTGCTGAAGGAGTTGGCGGATGAGATTGCAGAGCCATTGGCCATTATTTTTGAAAATTCGTGACAATCGGGGGAGGTCCCGGACAAATGGAAGAAGTCAAATATAGTGCCCATATTTAAAAAAGGGAAGAAAGAACCTGGGGAACTACTGACCAGTCAGCCTCACTTCAATCCCCAGCAAAATCATGGAGCAGGTTCTCAAGGAATCCATTCTGAAGCATGTGGAGGAGAGGAAGGTGATCAGGAATAGTCAACATGGATTCATCAAGGGCAAGTCATGACCAACCTACCTGATTGCCTTCTATGATGAGATAACTGGCTCTGTACCTGAAGCGGCTTTCCCAAGAGGATGTATCTAGACTGTTCTTAGTGCTGGCAGATGACAGAACAAGGAGTAATGGTCTCAAGTTGCAGTGGGGGAGGTCTAGGTTGGATATTAGGAAACACTATTTCACTAGGAGGGTGGTGAAGCACTGGAATGGGTTACCTAGGGAGGTGGTGGAATCTTCTTCCTTAGAGGTTTTTAATGTCAGGCTTGACAAAGCCCTGGCTGGGATGATTTAGTTGGGGTTGGTCCTGCTTTGAGCAGGGGGTTGGACTAGATACCTCCTGAGGTCCCTTCCAACCCTGATATTCTATGATCTCTTCTCATTGTTGTAAGGTCAGGTTTCATCTGGAACTGCCGTGCTCTGCTTGCCAATGATTCAAATGCTGGGCCTTTATTGCTCCAAATGCAGCATAGGCCTGATCCAAAGCCCATGGAAGTCCAGAGAAAGCTTCCCATTGATCTCCATGGGCTTTGGGTCAGTCCTGGTGGGAGTAGCTCCCACTGGAGTCAGTTGACGCTGCTCATGTGCAGCAACAGTAGTATGAGAACCCTGGAGAAGGAGCAGGCGTATGTGAATTTTCTTCCTTTCATCAGTTAGGCTCTTACCTGGTTCCTTTTGGGGGAACTAATATGGTTAGCTCAACCAGGCATGATACAGCCCCTCCACGCTGTCTTCTCAGAGTCCTCCATTCAAAGGAATGGCAGTGTCAGAAGCATGGGAGAGGCTTGATTTCATGTGGGACTGCGGTCAAGAACAGGGCGAGGGGGGCAAGAACCTGCAGCTTACAGGAAACGAGAAGAACTTACCCTTTGCATTTTAAACATATAGGGCCATATCCCCAGCTGGTGTCAATCAGGGTAATAATGGAGCTTCGTCGATTTACACCAGCTGAGAATCTGGCCCATATGCAGTATTGGTCCACAATGGGGGTAGAACATGCGGCTAGTTGGGGCGAGGTGAGGGAAAAGAGTATTCTTAAAATATATTTAATTAATCAAATAAAGACTCAAAACAGGAGAAAATAACTCAATTCTTCATACCCTGCTGCGAGCATTTCTCCAAGAGGAAATGATTCTTTGAGGATATTTATAACTTTGTTCACAGAATCATATTTAAAATAATAGTGCATGAATAGCCTCATGTAACAACAGAGTTTGCTTGCTGCTTACTATGTTGACTAGTATCTGATCCTTGTCATTGTTAAAAGCTGCTATTGCCAGGGCCTTGTTGTTACGCTAGCAACTGTGACTGGCTGCAGCCAGCAGAAAACAGCCAGCAAGTGAGAAAATAAAAATGGCTTGAACTCTCTGAGCAAGGGATAAGTTTGTCCTCTAGTCTAGCTGTGGTGGGTGAGTCAGTTATCTGGTAACAGTATCAAGTTGTGAAACACCCGCAGCTGTTCCTGCAGATGGGCTGATATCTAACCAAGTCACAAGTTTCATTTCCATTGCCCAAAATTAGCACTTTTCTTCTAAACGAGGGTCCTCTCTCTCAACGGCTAAAGCTTCCTCAGGCTGTCTAATGGAGTGCGTGTCGTTCACGGAATTCTCACGGTCAGGCGGCTGCCCCAGTGGGCTGGGATTGAGGAGATGGGTTTCAATTTCTGAAACCGGGACAGATTCTCCCCTGCATCTGAGCTCTGCTCAGCACAGGGAAGGAGGGCGAGGAGAGCTGATTACAACTCCTGGATGCTGGGAGTTGGTCTATGCCAGCTCCAGCGTTAGTTGCTTACCCTACTGGAATATGGTCTGTATGAGCCTTACTGTTAATGGAGGGTCAGCAGAGCAGAGCTTCTTCATAACTCCTCCTTGCCTTCATGCTGAAATCAGTCTTTCCATTGATTTCAATGGTCTTTGGATTGGTCCCTTCATCCCTGTGGGCCTGATTCACCATTGCCTCACTCAGCCGTCATATTGGTGTAACTGCAGTGAATTCAGTGCTTTCTCTTACGTGACAGGGAGAGCGGAAGGATGAGTCAGTGGTGACACTGCTAGCTTGGGACTTGGAAGAGATGGGACTTGCTGGCTACACCCCCAAAGGCACCTGGATGAACACTCCAACCAGTGAGCAGTTGTGTGTACAGGGAGTGGCTGTGTTTTGTGCAGGTCCCAATTCAGTAAGTGGCCCCTGAGCATGTCCACTGAATCGGGTCCCCAGAGGCAAAATAGGCAGGGGGATGCCTTCCTGGAGGATATTGAGGGCTTAGTCATGAGCTAGGCATCAGGACTTGGACAGTTTTGCATATGCACACTGATAGTAATATAGGCACTTTGGGGACATTACCAGTGAAAATGTAGGCACCTACAGGGTTAGGCAGCATCCGAGCAGGGATTTTGAGGATCTAAATTTTGAACTGAGGTGCCTAAAGTCTTTGTGTATCTAACCCTTAGTCTCTCTGTCTCAGTTCCCCATCTGTAAAATGGGGATAATAACATTTGCCTACCTCCCACGGGTTTTGTAAGAACATATACATTAAAGATTGTGATGGAGGCCATGTAAGTGCAACCTACAGTAATGGAGGCCATATAAGTGTAACCCTTCTGCCAGGCGGAGCTGGCAGCAACCAGGGCTGGGTTCAATATCTAGGGGTTCCTTTCCATTGATACAAAACAGAACCGGCTCGAGCCCCACCCGGTGACCTGGGGAAATTTACACACCACCCCGGGTGCCTCAGAGAGGCAATACTTCCCCTCTCGCAAGCACAAAGTCTGTGTATAGAAAAGAAACTTTTAATAAAAGGAGGGAAGTAACCTAGTGTTAATTTGGGAAAACACTACAAACAGGGTTCATAAACATAAATGACCCACCCCCAAGTAAGTTGGACAGAGTCCTTTTCCCATCAGGTTCTTAAGTACAGCAACTCAAAAGTCCATTTAATGTGCCTGTCCCTTCTCTGCACCCCACTCTCAGTCGCTGTCCTTGGTCAGTACAGACCCAGAGTTCAGAGGTTCAGCTGCAGAGTTCACCTCCCACCCTGGGTGGAGGTAAGGAGGCACCTTAATCACTCTGCTACTCGGGCACTCACTCACCACCCCTCTCTGCCAGCCACCCCGCTGGTCACTCAATCTGCTTATCGCCTCACCAGCCACTCGTTCGCTAGCCGACTGTCAGTTACCTTCTGCTGCTACCTGCCTCTCAGCTGTGACCTCCGCACATCAGTCTCTCAGGGATTTTCAGTTCTTTGCAGGTTGGGCAGAGACACTACCCCATCTGAAGTGATTTCAGCTCTTAGTGATTGAGCACTTAAAATAACAGAAGAGGCTCCTAATAAAGCCTATTTAGTTCTTTCTTTCTCCTAACTAGGATACCTATACCCACCCCTTTTACTGTTCATGCGGCTCTGGCATTCGAGCCCCTGGCTTAATGAGGTCCTTTCAGCTGAGGGTGACCCCCCTCATTTGGGACAGGTTAAGCGCAGTTCTGCTCCCTTTTATTCACAATAATGTTAACATTGGTAACAGCATTTCACTATCCCTGCATTCATTACTAAGGTGATTTGTAACCCAACACCAGCCAAAGTTGATCACTTTGAGCAGCACACTGCTCTATCTGCTGGATATCTAAGCAGAGTAGGTGTGTTCATGTAAATACAGATTGCTCTTGAAATCTCTCCCCCTCCCAGCTAGCTGTCAGGGAAGAATTCAGCAGACCTTGCTTACATAAGCACTATGGATATAAGTTTGAAGTATTCTTAATATGTATTCATACATTCAGGGCCAAAACTTCAGGTCTTTTGCAGGGGCAGCTCTATATATTTTGCCACCCAAAGCACAGCAGTCAGGTGGCTTTCGGCAGTGCGCCTGTGGGAGGTCCGGCTGGTAACGTGGATTCGGCGGCATGCCTGCGAGAGGTCCGCCGGTCCCATGCCTTCAGCATACCCGCCGCCAAATTGCTGCTGAAACCGTGGGACCGGCAGACTTCCCTCAGACATGCCGCTGAAGGCTCCCTGACTGCTGCCCCCACAGCGACCAGCAGAGTACCCCCTGCGGCTTGCCGCCCCAGGCATGCGCTTGGTGCGCTGGTGCCTGGAGCCACCCCTGGTCTCTTGAAATCAGTGGAGCTGGGCCAATTTGTATCAGGTAAGGATCTGGCTCCGTCTGTGCATTGTCATCATACATTGTTCACTCTTTATTGCTGCATTCTCCTTCAAATGCTTTACACCTGTATAAAAGAGAGAGTTGCAATGGTCTTCTCTGGTCAAAACCTGCCTCTTTTTGTGCAGGCAATTCTCAATGAAATCGAAAGGGATTTGCCCATGAGTAATGGCTATGGAATCTGGCGTCTGAGTTGTTTCTTCCTTCACTGGTATTGTGAAATCTCATTCTTGCTGTGGGTAAATATGATGATGGAAATAACTCTCCAGTGTAATGTTACCAACAGTACTTGATATTTTATTTAAAGTCCCAGGTCCTGCAGATAAGAAGTTAAGTGAGAAGCCCAGCTTTCTTTTTTCCTTTTTTTCCCCCTTCTCTTTCTAATACAGGAAATCTCTAACACTCGTGGTTGCAGAGAAAAGCCTGAAAACATGACCTGAGGGTACCAAAAGCTCCAAAATCCGAAGGCAAATACACAGAACCACCAATATATTTATTTTATGAAATTTTATTTTTAAAATGATCTCATGACTCATGATTTTTGAACATTTGGGCTTGGCAATACTGCAGGGTGAGCCCATGTGGCTAGGGAAGCCTGCGGAGTCTGGCTCACTGAAAGGTCAAAGCAGACCCCTGATCATTTTTTAAGGCTTGATTAAATCTGCAGGAGCTGATAATAGCTATTAAATTATTCAGTTCAGAAGAGCAAGCAGATTATCTTTTTACTATAAAAGGCTGTTCTGAAGGAACATCTTCTTCTGAGTTCTAAGGATGTTCCATGTTTGGTCCCCAAGTGACATTCTGGCAAATTTCCATCTGAGAGAGTATCACAGTGCCATTTCATAACTACACTGCCACTTTCTAAACTCATGCCCAGACTGTCCTCTCTTATGGCAATGCAACCCCTCACTAAGAGCAGAGTTTGGCCCAATGGGCCAGATCCTCAGCTGATGTAAATAGGCTTTGCTCCATGTGAAACTGAGTTACAGCAGCTGGGAATGAACTGCAATTTGTAAGTATGTGGTATGAAGATGTCATGATTTAAATATGTAACATTGACATAGTAGGTACATCAATGATTTAGATAAAGGCATAGAGAGAACACTTATAAAGTTTGCAGATGATACCAAGCTGGGAGGAGTTGCAATTGCTTTGGAGGATAGGATTAAAATTCAAAATGATCTGGAGAAATGGTTTGAAGTAAATCAGATGAAATTCAATAAGGACAAATGCAAAGTACTCCCTGTAGGAAGGAACAATCAGTGGCACACATACAAAGTGGGAGATGACTGCCTAGGAAGAAGTACTGCGGAAAGGGATCAGGGGGTCATAGTGGATCTCAAGCTAAATATGAGTCAATAGTGTAACAGTGTTGGCAAAAAAAAGCCAGCAAACACCATTCTTGGATGTATTAGCAGGAGTGTTGTAAGCAAGACACGAAAAGTAATTCTTCTGCTCTACTCTGCACTGATTAGGCCTCAACTAGAGTATTGTGTCCAGTTCTGGGCGCCACATTTCAGGAAAGATGTGGACAAATTGGAGAAAGTCCAGAGAAGAACAACAAAAATGATTTAATGATCTAGAAAATATGACCTATGAGGGAAGATTGAAAAAATTGGGTTTGTATAATCTGGAGAAGAGAAGACAGAAGGGAATAACAGTTTTCAAGTACATAAAAGGTAGTTACAAGGACGAGGAAGATAAATTGTTCTCCTTAACTCTGAGGATAGGACAAGAAGCAATGGGCTTAAATTGCAGCAAGGATGAGTTAGCTGGACATTAGGAAAAACTTCCTAACTGTCAGGGTGGTTAAGCACTGGAATAAATTGCCTTGGGAGGTTGTGGACTCTCCATCACTGGAGATTGTTAAGAGCAGGTTGGACAAACACCTGTCAGGGATGGTCTAGATAATACTTAGTCCTGCCATGAGTGCCAGGACTGAACTAGATGACCTCTCGAGGTCCCTTCCAGTTCTATGATTCTATGTAGTAAATTTAATATTATTATTTATATTTCTGTAGACCTTAGGAGCCCTGCTCCTGGACCAGGGCATCATTGTGCTTAGCGCTGTACAAACAGAACAAAGACATTCCCTGCCCTAAAAATAAAGATCTGTGCTTAGGGAAGCGATTTGCCTACCTATTCTGTTATATCTCTTGATCATCATGTGGTACTGTCTCCCTTACTTCTCCAATTCATTGTCAGAATTTGGATGTAAAATGGCAACAGAAGCCTAAACAGTAAACTATTTCCCAGCACCATGGCATGGTTACCTAATTCGCTCACACAGTTTAGTCTGAGTCCCTCTGAACTTGAGGTTGAGAGTGTCGTTTCTTTTAAAAAGACCCAGGTCTATTGTCAGTTAACATGTTCCCATCGCGTGAGATGCAGGCCTTCTGAAATGATATTAATTAAAATGATATTTTGCCTATTCTCAGCCAAAACATTGTTTTCCAGAGTCCCGTCCCACAAGGACTCAACAGTCAATTGTGCTTCTAACACACTTTGTCCTGAAGGCCCCTAACGAGCTTGGCAGGAGGTCGGATGGCCACATTCCACTCAGAGGTTCTAATGACCCAACAGGTAGAGGGCCAAGAACTCCTATACGATATTTAGCATACGTAAAACAATAAAAGTATCTATCAACAGTTGAACTCCCATGTTCCAAATCCCAGAGTGAGACAAGAGTCTGAGCTGTTAAATAAGAATGGGGGAGGCTTTCTACAGAAATAAGCAATGACTGTCATTTAGGGAACTCAATCTGCATCAGAAAAAACCTCCTTTGAGCTGGCTCCTAATTTTTTCCATAGTTTTGCTGTTAGACATTATTAAAGTATTACTGTTTCAGGCCAGGGTGATGAAAGATTGAGATATGAGCCAGTCCCCTGCATTACATAAACAAACCCAGCTCGGCATGAAATCGACTCTGAATTTTCCTAGCGTTCTGCGAGGCCTGGTTGTGCCTTGTCCCAGCTGTACTGCAGAGGTCTCTTACAAGTGGTCAGATGCCACCTTCAACGGTCAGTCCCTTGGGATTCACTGCTAATTTGGCATAGCAGGACTGCAGCCAGATGTGTTTCCAAAACGGCCTTCCGTTCAGCGCTTTCATAACCAGCCAGGAGGAGGTTTCAATTTAAAAGTGATTTAAAAAGCAAGCCAGAAAGGGTCCATTTAAAGTTAGCTCTGATCCATTAATCAGCACTGGGGACAATGCTGTCAGTGTGACCGGAAGGGCTGACTTAGGATAAGTTGAGATTTATATGACACATAACAAAAGGGGAGTCTGCTGGTTTAAAGAGTCTCTTTCCCTTTCCCTTTGACAAAATCAAGACATTGTTTAGAAAGCCAAAGAGAATGGCTGTTCAAAAGGCTGAAGTCATTTCCAGAGATGCAACGTGGATAACATATGACAAAAAAAGCAAGGAAAGAATCCTCTCCCTCATGGAAAACTCCAGTCGTGTGTGCAGAATCATTTGGGGCTGGATCCAAAATCCCTGGAAGTCAACTGACTTCAGTGGGATTTGGATCAGGCCCTAGGTAGGGTGGCATACAGCACGCTGCAGTTTAATGCTTTAGGGAGGGCCCACAGAACCTACCATTTAAAACTGGCCACTTGAGTTGCAGCCACAGAAATTCACATGTGAATGAGAATTGTATCATTGGGATCATCGGGGCAGTCTTTGTGTAGAGATACTCACATCCTGAAAATCTCAGTTCCAGGCAATGTCACCTCTTTGGAATTATACATACAGGATGGGAGGGGTTTGAATTTTGAAGATTGGTGACTCCGGAAAGCACTTGGGGGTCATGTTGACTAAGAGAGCACATGCAATCCTTGGATGGAGAAGCAGGGGAATATGGAGTGGAAGTAGATAGCTGTTCTGATCATTGTCTATGGTTTTAATGAGACTGTTACGCCAATACTGTGTCCAGTTCACGGGGTTGCCTTCTGTAAAATGATGCCAAGAATGCTTCCCGAACTAGGAGTGTTATAAGCAACTTGTCTCCAGGTGGCAATTGGTTTAGTGCTTAATGTAAATCAGAACTGCAGCGCTATCGCTGTGAATACATTACAAGCATTCGTTAATGTTAGTAAAGTGCTTTCAGATCCTTAAATAGTAGGTGATGTTTATAGTGCAACATTATTAATAATTTATTTGCTGCTTTTGACATTTGAATGATTTATATTTAAACAATAGTAAAAAATCCCACATATAAAACCCTCAGTTAATTATTCTCACAATGCCATCCTAATGACCAGCTAATTGTATTAAAAAAATCATAAACAGGATTACTCTTCCCTTTTAGTAGTCTGGTTATAACGTGTGTGGCTGCTCACAAGCTGTGTAATAGCAAAATATGATGACTTTTGTTCCCAGTATAATAGCAATACTTGTTTAGAAAGGTTCTAGAGACACCAGCTTCTCTCATGTTGGTCCTAAATGCACCACAGGATCTGGTCCAAGAGATGCATATAGCGACCATAATATAATTAAATTCAATTTGGATTGAACCCAGGTTACCCAATGAAATAAATGGACAGCAGGTTTAAAACAAACAAAAGGAAGTTCTTCACATATCTCATAGTCAACCTGTGGAACTCATTGCCAGGGGTTGTTGTGAAGGCCAAAACTATAACTGGGTTCAAAAAAGAATTTGATAAATGCATGGAGGATATTATAATTCATCAATGGCTATTAGCCAAGATCGTCAGGAATGCAACCCCATGCTCTGGGTGTCCCTAGTATCTGACTGCCAGGAGCTGGGAGAGGACAACAGGGGATGGATCACTCAGTGATTGCCCTAGTCTGTTCATTCCCACTGACACACCTGGCATTGGCCACTGTCAGAAAATGTATTGGTCTGACCCAGTATGGCCGTTCTTATGTTGACAGCAGCACTTCCATGTCATCAGCCCATTTGGCAATTTCATTCCTTTTATGGGACGGTCAATGACTCTCTGGCAACCAAGAGATCTGAGCTTTTTACGGGCTGAAAAACTAAAGATAGGCTTTTCAAACATGCCTAACTCTGCTCCTATTAAAGTCAGAGGTAAAACACTTCTGAGCTGCTCTTGCATGGTTCCTTCCCACCTGTGCCCAGCTCACAGTTTAGATCCTGACAACAGGCAGCGAAGTCTTGACTTCTACCTGACCTTTCCTAGACCACGCTGACACAGCAAAGGGCCCAATGCATCTCCCAGTGGAGGGAAGTGAAAGATTCCCATTGGCTTTGGGAAGCTGGGTCAGGCAATAAAAGAGATCTAAAGGACTCAGCAGTGCATCCGATACCTGGGCCCTAACTTCTGGAGTTCTGTGTCCACGTCCATTCAGCCCGGGGCTTCTCCTCTGAGCCTGCCAGCTTATGGAGTGTACACCCTCCACTGGGTATCAGGCTGCAATGCAGGTAGCGTTATTTGTACAGTGCCACCTGTGCCAATGAATAATTAGAGAGATGAAACTGAGAAATCAGACCGATTTTGTTTTCCCAAATGGTTCGGAAACAGCTGGCGCATTCCAGCATAACGAGGAGATGGAGGTGAGAGGGCACAGCAGCATGGGTTTGTGGGGTAGTTTGGAGACCCACATTCTAATGCCAGCTCTGACCCTGGGTTTGCCACGTGACTGGGCAAAGCACTTCACTACTCTGTGCCTGTGTTATTCCAGTTTGATGATGATACACCACAGTGGGGTGGGGAGGCTTAGTCAGTGAATGTGAGTGAAATGTTTTGGGGTCCTCTAAGGGAAGGCTCTGTAGAATCACTCAGGGCCAGGCTCTCTGTAGCCCTGGAGTGACCATGCCGGGCAGAAGGGTAAGCACGAAACTTCCCCACCACATATTCATGTGGCTGTGTAACACAATCGCAGTGCCTGCACTCCAGAACGAGGGTGGAAAGGAGGCAGAGACCAGGGACTGGAGCAGGGCCAGTCTGCTCCAACCTGTTAGAGCAACAGATTGCTCACTCTCCTCCCTGGTTATGTAGCGGCATTAGCCAAACTGTGCCTCTCTGACAAACAGACTTTCCAGTGCTTCATACTGGGGAGGGGTGTCGCTGCACCATCCACTACACATGGCTGTGGTGTTGCTTTAAGTGATGTTGCTTTTACATTAGACTCTCTCCATGTGTTGTATGCTCTGTAAGGAAGTTGGTAGAAAACTCTATTCCTATAGTCTATACAGTTATATTATTGCTTGTATTTGTTTCTATTTTCCACTGGGCGGGGAGGCGGGAGGGGAATGAGGGAAGTTGGAACACCGAATAATGTGAGAGAGAGAGAGTATTTCTGTACTTCTGTTCAAAACTGCTTTCGGTTTGGCTCCAGAATCATTGCAACAGCCATTCCTTTCCACTGAATCTTTTTATTATAGTTGTATTGATTCCGTTTGGTATAATGAGTTTGTGTTTAACTCCTGGGTATTTTTATATTTGTGTCTCAAAAACTTGGTCTCCCCACCTCTCCCCCCCACACACACACACACAGAGTCTCTCTTCCTTTTTCTCTCTCATGAACATTTTTTCTTTGCTCCTCCAAAGAAGACTACAGGACAACTGAGCAAAACATCTGTAGCAATTAGAGCTGTCTCTGGGAACTGCTGGCAGTGCGGCAGGCTTGCCTTATGAAGTATTCCCATCAGACATCTTGGAATTGAGTCATGTATTTATTTGGGGGAGGGGGAATGAAATGGGGGGCAGGGTTTGCAACTGTTGTTAGTGGTAAACTCATCTTGTTTGTTTCAGGCTCTCCATGTGTTTGCAAATCATTGCAGTATTTGGTTTCCAACCAAGGAGCAGAGATGGTTGAGGTGAAGGGAAAAAATACTTATGTTTAAAGAATAAAATGCTGTCTTTTTGCACTAGATGAACTTTGCTCAGGGACTGGACCAAGCCAGGCTTTAAGCTGAGCAGGCAATATTTTTGAACTAGCCCCATTTTGTTTTCCATCTCATGAGTCCTTTCCCAAGCCATCTGCTCTATCTCCAACTGATGTCAGAGCCAGGGACCAATAGCAGTTCAAAACACTGGTCTGAGGAGGCACAAGAATGGCCTAGGGAGCCCATAGAGATCCAGACCTGTTGCTGGGTCCTGTGCTGCCACTGCAGGGAACCCTGCCGTGCTGCCTGGGGGAAGGAGGGGAGACCTGTCACTACTGCCCTGGGAACGTAGAGTCCCATCTCCATTGCTGCTGCTCAAAGGGATGCGTAATCCAGAAAAGGCATCTGGCTGCCTAGCCAGGGTGAAGAAACAAAGCCACTCTCAGGGGGAGGCCAGCCCACCTTCCTGCCTCCCTGCCTGGCCAGGGCCAGCTGCAAAGGGGGGAAGGGCCAAAGCATGACCCCAGCTTGCTCTTACCATGAGCAAGAGCAGGAAGCACCCAGGCTGTTTTGGCATCATGGGAATGGGAATTCTGGGGCTGAGAACTAAATATGGATAGTGGGTGGAACTTGAAAACTAAATATGGATAGTGGGTGGAGCGTGGAAGCCAAATATGGATGGTAGATGGAGCTCCTTCCCCATTTCTCCCTCTCCCCAGCCTTATTCCTGCTACCCCCATCTTTGCTGATTTTGTTTTGCTCAAGTGAGACTGTTTCCCTCACAGATGTGACATTACAGGGTGGCATCCTGCTCTGGTATAAAGCCAAAGGGACTGGGCTGGAGTTTATGGGGCTACTCTGACTTTAAAGTGCACCCATATAACTGTGTCCCAATAAGTGTCTGAGCAGCTGAACCTGTTTGCAGTTTTGGCCAAACATTATTGCTGCATCGATTGTTTGGATTCAGAAATCAAGCCCCAAACAGTGAACTGGAAGGCAGCAGCCCCTGAGTTCTAATCCCACTTCTCATGGTATTGAGCAAGTCAGTTTATGGTGACATCCTGCCTCATGCGGTACTCAAGGAGACCTCTTCTGGCTGCATAAGCAGCAAGATGGGATTTAACCATTCTCAAAAGGACAGGGGTCAACTATCAGGCCAGCCCAATTCCCAAGTACACATGGGCAGCAAGTGAAGCAGTATGTCCAGCCTGTCCCAATGGCTAGCATGTGTACCGCTCTCAGCCATAAGCACTAACCAGAGACACATGCTGCTCCTGTGTAAGTGGACAGCAAAGTGCACCCACCTGTGCCGGTCCCTGCATGCAGAGTCCCTAGAGCAGCCATAACTAGCAGGAGAAAGTAGAGGTGTCACTCTTACACTAACCAGGGGAGAAACTGACCCTGACCTGCTCAGCCTCCCTTTCTCCAGATGTAAAATGAGTGGAAATAACCCTGGCTGGCCTCACCGGGACATTGAGACGCTTCATTGAGTTTATGTTAATAAGGGCCTTTAAAGACAAAGAGTGGTAAAGCAGGGCTAAGTCTGAAGGGTGAGCAGAAATAGACACAGCGGTTTAAGTGACGTGGGGTGTGTGTGTGGGGGTGTGTGTGTAAACTAACACAACTCCATTCAAATCAATAGAGCTACATTGATCTTCAGCTGATCTAAATCCATCACATAGATATACTAGGAATACACACACACACACACAAACTCATTAATGTTTAATAATACAGAGAAAGCGCGAGAGAGGTCTGAAAAGATCGCACAGAGTACCAGGTTCATTACCCCTCCCACACTACAATCCAAGGGCTGGCCGGGCTTTGCCCCCATCGAGCTGGAGTTCACTGCACTGCTTTAATAAAATCAAAGTCCCGAGGCTGCATCTTTCTTGCTTCCTTCCACTGAGAAGGGCTCTTGCTTTTTCTCCCGGGCAGCTCCGAGTTTAGGAGCTTTTAAGGGTTTCTAATCCTGGAAGGCAGTCTGACATCACCCCGGTTCTTGTCTGCTGATGTTTCGTACAAGCCTCACATTTCCTTAGTGTTTTTTCAGAGCCACCAATTACTACAGCAATCTTATGTTTATGGGTGGTTTTTTTTCCTCCCCTGATGCCTTTCTGGCCCAGATCCCACTGGGCTGCTTTCCCTTAGACGTGCTTAGTGCCAAGGGTTAAGCTGGACCAGGCTGTTACCAAAAAAAAAAAAAAAAAAAAAAGTGAGAGAGAGGGAGGAGTTTTTTCCTAATTTTTTTTCATTGACTTCAGCATCATGTGATCAGGAAGCCTGGCCTCTTTCCATTTCCCTTCCCGACTAAAGGGAAACATTGTGTAGCCGTTGCTTCTACCACTGGTGGGATCGCAGCATTACGTAGGAGGATAAAAATAACCAGCATATTTAAGGGCGGCTGTGGAATCCCAGCACACACAGAGCGAGCCTGGTCAGTCCTTAGCACAGCATCGGCTCCAGCGCTGCGCGCACACACCAGGCTAATGTGCTGTCTATGATGCAACCGTGAAGTGTCTCAGAGGTGGCTGACAGCAGCAGTGAAGCAGTCAGACCCTGTGAGGGAGCTCAAGAATACCAGGGGAATATATTTGTCTTTTTCTAGCAACACACTGATTCTAGCGAAACAGAGGAAAGGTATTTTCGAGAGGCCAGTGATAGTCCTATGCATTTTACAGACCTTTCCAGAGAGCGGGCAGGGATAGGATCTAGAGGCAGCTATACAGACAGTACAGCCACCACAGATTTGATGAGTGGGGCTTTGTATTTAGCCTTGTCATGTTTAGAAGTTAAGGCTATCCCACATATTTTTGATCTGGATGATTGTAGGGGTCGGGGGTGAGGAACTGCAGTGAATTCTCAAGAATCAGAGGTTTGGAGAGCACAGCTACGTTTCCTGGGGTTTTAGCACCTTTTCTGCAAATCGCAGAATGTAGCCGAGTACAATATATTTCTTGTTTAGGAATCAAAAATCCAGCACCACAGGCTAGAGCTCCGTGTTACTGAACAGAGCCCCTTTTTATTTTCTTTCCTTCTGAGACTATTCGTTTTTGTAAGGCTCTGCAAAGCTGTTTTACAGGCCTGGGAATTCGTTTTGGTTTTTTGTTTTTGCTTTTGCTTTTGCTCTGCGCCAGACCTATAAACCAGAACAGTGGTTCAACTGGATTTTAAAAAACACTGGGTGGAACTGGAGTGAGAATAATCTAGTGGATAGGGCATGAGGCTGGGTTCTGTTTCCTGCTCTTCCCTTGACCTGGTGTGTGACTGTGGGCAAGTCACTTCACCTTCCTGTTACTCTTTGTCTGTCTTGTCTGTTCAGACTGTAACTCTCTGGGGCAGGGACTGTTTCTTACGATGTGGCTGTCGTGGCTGAGCACAGCCACGCCTCAGTTTCAGTTAGCCCTCTAGGTGCTGCTGTAAATGTACGAAGGAAAGCAAAAGAGTCCTGCCTTGAGAGACTCATCCACAAGATGTCAAAAAGCGAATCTCCTATCCCCAGCAGCCACCCTCAGAGCCGGAACAGTTAGTATTAGAGAGAGGCCCACAATGAATATTTTGGACTTGGAGCCAGCAGTACTGGGACAATCTGTATAGTAGGGGTGCTGAGAGCCATTGAACCAAACTGTAAACCAGTGGTCCCCAAACTTTTCATGGTCATGCCCCCCCTTCCCACTGTCCGCCACCCCCCAGCGCCAGAAATGGGGGCACAGCTGAGGGGGAGGGGGAGACAGAGGTGAGGGGGGCCACAGCTGGGGGTGGGTCTGGGGCCAGGAGCGGTTCCAGGGCCGGGGGCCAAGGCTGGGGGCAGGGCTGGGGCTGGGAGCGAGGCTGCAGCTGGGGACGTGACCAGAGCAGAGCTGGGGGTGGAATTCCCTCCCCACCCCCAGTGGGGACTGGCCCAGGCCCTGCTACACCCCCAGAATGGTCCTTCATGCCCCCTCCTAGGGGAGTGGGCCCCACAGTTTGGGGACCACTTCTGTAAACCCTGTATATAATAGAAACCACACCCTCAGCACCCTTATGCCTGGAGCTACTCTTCTGTCAATGTTGGGTGTTGAAATCACGTCCAGAATTTTGTTCTGCCCATGGATAGAAACTGAGGCCGGCTGCAAAAGTATGTTTCCAGAACTGAATCTGCCCAAAGATTGTGGGTGTCTGGCTGCTCAGTTTTGGGTCACAGTCATTCATCATTATTATGTGCATGCTTTCAGATATAACTTTCCAATCTAAAGAAAAATTAGAGACATGTAGAATCAAATTTTTCAAGAAAGCTCCCACTTAGGCATCAAAATGAAGTCTGGATTTTCAAAAGGGCTCAGGATGTTGGGTGAGGAGCTCACCGGGAAATCTGGCTCTAGTTGTGCGTGCTCCTGCTGAGCTTTTGAAAGTCTTGTCCTGAGGTCTTTTGAAAATCTGAACCATATTACATGTACAAGTAACGGAGCTGTGCTGAAAGGTTGAACTGTTTGCTCAAGTCACCCCCAATGAGAAGCTGCTGCCCTGTTGGAGCAAGGGATTCACAATCTCAACCATAATTTCTTAAAAGATACAAGATAATTCCTTGTTCCAGACAGGTCAGAAATACTGAAAGAATAGGCCTTAGTGCAATATGTCGTCTTCCAGTAAAAAAAAGAGGTTCAGAGGCCACCTTCTTAACTGTACCTACTATATTTGGGTTACCTAGGGAGGTGGTGGAATCTCCATCCTTAGAGGTTTTTAAGGTCAGGCTTGACAAAGCCCTGGCTGGGATGATTTAGTTGGGGTTGATCCTGCTTTGAGCAGGGGGTTGGACTAGATGATCTCCTGAGGTCTCTTCCCATCCTAATCTTCTATGATTCTCTGATTTGGATAACTGTGAGCTTCAAATGACCAGGGTTTGGATAACCAAGCTTTGTTCATATGAACAAAGGGAATCATTTAAAATTAAATTATTTAATTAAACAGTGCCCTTGTCAAGGCTAATTCCCCACTCTGGCACTTTGAGTGCAGAAGGTGGGGGACTGCAAGGATTCTAAAAATTAATACTGGCCACTCCAGGCTTGTATTAAACTCCCAAGGTTACAGCTATTCTCTGATCTTGGATGGGTAGATGCTGCCACCACCCAAGTGCAGAACCCCCTTGAGAACTCAGGAAGGCGCACTTGGGAATTCCTTCCTGCAGGGTACCCTCGAGCCCTTTCACCCTCCCACCCCCACCCCCTAGGGAAGGGCTGAGAAATTAAAACAAAAAAAATCAGCTGTTGCCACCAGCTAATTAAACAACATGTACACAAACCTCTTAAGACACAAAAATCCAATTCTGTTCTTAAAAAAGGTAAATATTATTAATAAAAAAAAGAAAATACATCTGGGAACTTAGGCATTTGCTAGATTTAAAAAAAAACAACTACAAGGATTAAGCATCAAGAATAGCTTTCTTGAGGTTCAGCTTAAAGGTTACAAGCAAAACAAAAACATTTGGGGGTTAGCACAGAGGAATCCACAAGCCATAAAGAAATAAAAGGGATAAACCTAATCACGTCTTCCTAGACATTTCCTGAGCTACTTACATATCTGGGGTTTAAATGAGTAGTTTCTAGGTATGATACTGATGATTTTTTCATACCTGGCCCAAGCTGCTTACAGCATAGCTCTGCCCTGTCCACCTCTCCCCGGAGAACAACAACAGACAGACAAAAGGGGAGTCTTCTTTCAATTTTAAAAAGTTCTAGCCTTCCCATTGGCTCTTTTGGTCAGGTGCCCACTCACTTCCCTTTACCCATGCGTAGCAGTGAGACTTTTTAACCCTTTACAGGTAGAGCAATTAGAGAACAGCTACTAAGAGGGGTTTTATAGCTATTGGTTGGCTGGGGGTCCATAAAAGGGACCTACCCCTCCCTTCATTTATCATAGCCCTGGACACTGGGTCCAGTCACCCTGCCAAGCCCAGGTTGCAACCCAGAACCAGACAAGTTTCACATGCTTTGGAGGTTCAGAACAGAAGTTTCACACAGTGCTAATTAGCACCAGATTTGTAAGGCTAGTAGTTAGTTATAATTGCTTGACAAAGCTGTTTCTTACTGACCATTTCGAACTGACACTTTTTTCACTTGGTTCTACAATCGCGCCTTTTTAAATAAGCAAAGCCTTAAGACACCTCCTGTGTCACACACTGATTGATTTAAAACCTGCAAGACCACAGTGGTTTTCTTTTGTAGCACTGTAGTGTACCTGTTAGCTACTAAAGTGAGGTAGAAACTAAAACTCCAGTGTATATTCCTCACCATCCCTCCAAGCACTGGTCTCGTCCAGGTGCACAGATCTGCTGTAGGGTATAAGTAAACACAGGATATGGTGGAATAACAGGGCCTCAGATCTAGATCTGACGTTCACAGTTTAGCCCATTTCTAACATCTATATAGGACCATGGCAATTTTTTTTAGAGAGGGAGTGTGGTCTGATGAATAGGTCTGGCTCAGGATACCTGTATTCTACTCCCTGCTCTGCAACTAACCTTTAATGTGGCCTTGGCCAAATCACTTCACCTTTTTGTTTCCCCTTGTGCCATTTTTCTGTCTTGTCTATTTAGATTGCAGACTCCTTGGGCAGGGTATGTCTCTCGTTAAATATATGTTCAGTGCCTTGCACAATGGGGGGACCCCCAGTCTCCGTTGAAGCTCTGAGTGGCTACGGCACTTAGTGGCTGACAAGCCCTGAAGAATAAGGAATTGTGTCCCTATCTAATACTTTGATATCTTCCTTTGAGCCCTTCATTCCCACCAAGTAGCCTGGCAGACCTGCCCATTCCGTTATTTATTATTTTTGATACTCTTCATATTTGTCCTTTTCCTCTGGTTGTCAGTTACTCCTTCTAATGGCAAACGGCAGCTACTCTAACCCAAGTGCCCCACTGCTTCCGAGCGAATGGAACTGGAAGCTCTCTTCATGGAGGAGAAAACGGGAACAGATTAAAATGGGGGAAAGAAAGAGGAGAAATGTCGTCCTATGCATTGAAGGGTGGTTCCGACAGTTACCAGACATAAAATAAAGGTACAAACAATGGGAGTAAATCCTCAACGAGCATGTATTGTCACCGCTCCGCTGAATTCAGTGCAGCTACGACAATTTACATCACATGAGGATCAGCCCCCAATATATGTTACATTCTAATTCAACAGAATGCTTTTAG
The DNA here is from genome assembly GCF_013100865.1 of Trachemys scripta elegans. Lineage (NCBI taxonomy): Eukaryota > Metazoa > Chordata > Testudines > Emydidae > Trachemys > Trachemys scripta. The sequence continues at coordinate 127,612,450 of NC_048303.1, read as the reverse complement.
TTTGCCCTGGGGATAGCTTAGGTTTGCTCGTGTCTAGGAATATCACTGCTGTAATGATGGACTGCTATATGTGGAAGTAAGTGGGGGAGCTGGGGAGAAAGGCATCAGCTAGGCCTCCTTATTTCCAGCAACGGTGGGAGGGAGTAGGCTGTGTGGGAAACATGCTTCCCTACTCCTTTTTTGGCAGCTTTTGATTGGACCCTGACCAGACGTTTATTAAAACAGCCTCGTAAGTTGCGGTCTAGCTCAAGAACAATACAAAACTGATCAAATGTTAATGTCTTCAGTGTGTTCCCAGTGAGATTCCTGCCTGCCCCACGCCCCCTCGGTTATTAGAGAAGAAGACATTGGGCAGGGGGCGGGGGACAGTTTGTGTTCCCAGCCTTGTCTGACTGATCTCCTGTCCCCTCCTGGAGTTTCTGAATTAGAACAAAGGATCCTGAGGACAGGAACTGGCATTGTTTGTTCATGCATTTTAACTCAGCGCGGCTTAGGCTTCCAAACAAACTCAACACTCTGACCCATTTAATAAAGACACAACTTGAGACAGAAGTGTAGGAATCCATGCGACATGGGAGTGAATAGATTATGTCATTTTTTTAAAAAAATTCAAATTGTTTTCCTGAGACTTGCTCTGCTGACTGAAGATTGCCAAGAGTTCAAAATACGTTTTTCTCCATCAGAGATATAGGGCAATTTTTGTTTCTTCTTTCTCTATAATTTCAGCATTTCTGGTGTGGGAGGAAATGGGTTTTAATATGCAGGGAAGTAAGGAAACCTTGGCAGAGTCTATAAATGAGGCTTTAAAGTCACCTAGGAGATTTGGATGCACAACTCATTGAAATTAATGGGAATGGTACATCTAATACCCCTTGGCAGCTTTGAACATTTTCAGCCTATGTTTTCATTGTTTGTAACAGTCATAGTTGTAGATCACTGTTTATAAAAGGACTGATCCTTCTCCCACTGAAGCCAATTGCAAAAAAACCCATTGGCTTCAATAAAAACAGAATCAGACCCTAATTGAATAAGCACAATAATGTGTATGCACTGACCATCTCTGACAATAGTTCTGTGATCGGTTATTTGGGACACACTAAGCGAGGTAGCAGCATCCACTGCTCAAACCAAGGAAGGGTTCTGGTGAGTCGCAAGACAGATGTGGTTCCAAAGAGTTAATTAGGGCAAGATCCTGCAAATACTTAGCATGACATTTTCAGAAATGCTCCTCATTGGCCTACCATTGACTTCACTGGCTGCAGAATTAGGCCAAGGCTGAGCACTTTTGAAAATCTCTCCTTTAACCAAGGCCGGCTCCAGCATTTCTGCCGCCCCAAGCCAAAAAAAAAAAAAAAAAGCCGCGATCGGCGGCGGCAGTTCAGCGACAGGTCCTTCACTCCTAGACGAAGTGAGGGACCTGCCGCCCCCGAATTGCCGCAGGTGCCGCCCCTCTCCCTTGGCCGCCCCAAGCACCTGCCTTTAACTTTACACATATAAGTATCCCCATTGAAATCAGAATGTTGTGTAAGCAAAGTTATAGCAGGTGTTTAAGGTGTTTAAGCCTTTGCAGGACTGGGGCCTACATGAGCTCAAATCAGTTTCCTTACTGGGAGTTTTGAAAACCTTGTTAGTCCCAAATGTTTCCCAGAGTCACTGACAACAATTAACTCTACAAAAAAGTCCATGTGCAAGAGACAGAAGCTACACTCACAGTGAGAACCATGTCAATGCTTAGAACTACACAAGCGTCACAAACAAGGCACTGGTCTTGTACTTTTTAACCAGGTGAAATTCTTACTGACGTCAACAGGAGCAACTTGGTTCCCATGGACTTCAGAGGGAGCTGTGGGTGCTCATGACTTTCCAGGATCAAGCCCTAAAACATTGAGTAGCGGTAATATTTGATTATAAGGGCTTGAGCTTGAATTTGCTTAGGGACGTGAATGACTGTATCCAGGTGAATGTTGCGGGACTGCTCACATGCATAAGTGTTTGCAGGATCAGGGCCTGTATTAGGATAGGTATCGGGCAGAAAAGCTGCTGGAAGTAAATGGAAACTATCAAAGACGTGTTGTTCAGGAGAAATACTTTGATCCATTAGGTATCATGCCAATTATTCTCATATTTCAGAACTACATTTATGCTTGTTTGGGTGATGTAATATGTTAAATACATCCTAATAGAACTACCATTAGTTATTAGGGAGGCTGTTATTATTTATTTCATTCATTGCTATATTTTATTAGGTATCAGCTAGTAATATAAGGACCAAATAAACAAAAGAAGAGGTTACTGAAACAGTGACTGAAATTCTGTAGGACTTGTGATCTAAGAAGGCAAAGCAATTTTAAAGCTAGCACCAGTGATGTTATTTTGCATTTTAAATCCTTATATGGCCTTGCAGGTCTGTCTGTTGGTAGAAAAATTCTCCTTTAAGATAAGGAAGTAATGATATCCCGCTCCTTAGGAAGAAACATTGTTTGATGCTTTTGATCACTATTGTAGATCTTTACCCAGCGGTTTCAGAAGTCCAGCCCAATGAGATAAGATTTCATGTTACAATCGTAGGGTCTGATTAAAAACACTGAGGCCTGGCCTACCCTAAAAAGTTCCAGCTATGTCAGTTAGGGGCTGATTCAAAAAATCACACCCGTAACTGACAAAGCTGTGCCGGCAAAAGCCCCAGTGCAGACAGTTATAGAGCTCATTTCATTCAATTCAGGAACAGGTATAAGCAATAGCAGCAAAAGGAGTCTTCTGATGGCGTGAGCTACATCGACAATAGGAAGTTTGCCTTCAAACCCTTCCTAGTCTCCACAAAGCCTTAATCACATGCCTAACTTTACTCACGTGAGCACCCCTCTTGAAGCCAGGTGGGGGGGGGACTCAGGTGAATGACATTTAACAGGTGCTTAAGTGTTCACAGGGATCAGGATCTTAAGTACCAGATGAAAATGGATCAAACTGGCACATTTCATATTTGAAACATGGGTGATAATGGGGGGCAGAGCTATTAAAAAAGTGCGTGTTTGATAATTCTCCATCAGCTGTAGGTCTTAACAAGCATTGTCTTCTTCCAATAACCCAGATACAGTATCTAGAGCAGGTGATAGGGTAAAAGGCAACAACTGAGAGGGCTCATTGACTCAAGGCAGAAATGTGGAGATGGTTCTATCCCTGGAAAGATACGCACATTGCCATTTCCAAACCAGACAGGCAAAGAGCTAGCGGGTGCCAGTTTGCACACTAGTTAATCACATTAAGTATCTGAGTTCTGGGAGGAAACATTCAATGGCCCTAATGTGATGTTTTTCTCCTGCAGTAATATTCAGTAGGAGTTGGATTTTGCAATGCCCAGGTATAGGACTCAATGGCACATTTGCTTGTACATACTCTTTCAGTGATGAGGAAACATGTGGATGAAAACAGCAATCAAATACAAGCTGTTAGAGACTACCCCCGCCCCAGGTTACCTGTACAGGGCTCAGTTCCACCACCCAAAGAGTCGATTTGATACTGCAAAGCCGCACTGCAAGTTAAACACCTATGCTGCTTTGCACAGGATCAGTACTTTACAGCTAAGGCATCCCCTGGCAACCATTATACCCTGTAAGTAGTTGCACTGAAGTCTATAGGACTAATCACAGTTTGCAAAATTAAGCATGTGCATTAGTCTTTGCAGAGTGACAGAGGTGTAGAGGTGCAGGATGGTAGAAGTGAGCCATTTATACGGCATTTCCTTATGCTCATGTTGTACTGCCGTGGGTATCTATGTCCGTCATCTCCACAGAACGGTCATGTACCTGCAATTTCGTGACCAAGAGTATGTCGACTCTGCATTCAGAGGCGTGATTGCATACACACACTAGCTTTCAAACTAGCTAGCACAACTAAAAGGAGCAGTGACAATGCAGCAACTGGCTTCAGTACTGGTTCTACAAACCCACTTGGAACACTGAGTATGTATTTGTGTTGCTAGCCGCACTGAAGTCCATGTTGCCATATCTTCACTGCTAATTTTCGCCATGCTAACTAGATTAGAGGTACCCCAGATATACCTACCCAAACTGCTAGCACCCCTTCCATTGCAGTGTAGAGAGACCTTAATTCTTAGACCAGAGTATTGCAAAATCAAACTCCCACTTTTGCCGACAAAATACTTCCACCGGCATTCGTGTTGTCGGCAGGAGCGCACCCCTGCTGACAATGTGCTATTCACACTGACACTTGCTGTGGCAAAACTTTTGTCTTTCGGGGGGTGGAGGGTTAGCACCTCAGAATGACAAAAGTTTTGTCGCTCAATTGCCAGTGTAGACATAGCCCTAATGACCTCCCATGTATTAGGTGGCTACACTGTGACACATTATTTACTGCTTTTACTTGCAGCCTTCAACGCTGCTTTGATGTTTTGACCAGCTACCAGAAAGACAGGAAAGACAATGGCAGCATGGCCATCAAGTCACCCAACTAGGAGGCTTTGCTCAGGACAGCCCATGGGGCAAGTGGTAAACTATTCAAATGCTCTGAGATCTGGTAATCGGAGCCCAGATTCTCTGTGGAATAGTTCACATAGTTCCAAGGCCACATCGGTTGCTCAAGTTTCAGCGGTTCAGGATTAAAGGTCAGGATGGCAGATTATCACATAGCGCCCTACTGTGGGGTTCTTACACCTTCCTCTGAAGCATCTAGGGCTGGCCACTGTTGGAGACAAGATATTGGACTGGATAGAGCTTGGGCCTGATCTAGTATGGCAATCCCTATGTCCCAGGTCCTTAAAGGCATTTAGACTCCTAGTTTCCATTGATTACTTTTGAGGATCTAGGCTATGTCCCTATGCTCTTTCCATTGTGATCTTCCCTTCCTAACAAGAGTAGAGTTCAGTTTATTTCTCATGCCAGTATCCCAGAGCATATTTTTACTCATCTTTCCCCTCCCATCTGTTTGCCATAGTAGAAGATAATGTTGTCTATTGTTTTCAATTTGTGATATCACAATAAGCACTGCTGCCAATTGTGATGTAACAGACAGAGAACCAGGACTTTCAAGAGGGAAATATGAGTTTGCAGAAAGAGAAGGTGAACTTCCAAGAAACCAAGATTTGTTTCTCACTAGAATGTTCTGTTCTGAGATGTCAGCACATCAGTAATTAGACGTTATTGAATAAATTATCTGATACATTTAGTCTCTTTCCCCATTTATGCATTGTCCACAAGACGATTGCAAAAAGAATAAATGGATTTTTTCACCAAAATGATTCTTGGATTTCTTCGGGGATTAATTCCTGGGTTTGTTCGTGAGCAGTTTGTTACAAGGAGTCATAATTTCTACCATCTTCAGCTTCATCCTGCACTGAGTTTTGTGGGGATGTCAATGGGGCCCTGCCAAAGGCTGGCCACACACAAGTCTCAGCGTGGGATTCAGGACATGCTTCTATAAAGGCACACGATATTGTTTCTGTTCTTGGACTTGTTGATTTACGTAACTAAAGGACAATCGTGTGTATTTGAGTGTAAAATGCACAAATTGTCCATATTCAGGCTTCATGTTTGCTCTTCATTAAAATCTTCTTGGGCTGGGTCCCGTGCCCCACCAGGCTACAGTCAGATTTTCTTTGACTTTCCTGACAGTTGAATGAGCCCCTAATAAGGATTATTTGCTAGGGCATCTGGGATAAGCAAACGCACAAGTGCTACAGACAGATTTGGAATCAATTCATTTGAGAACAAATATTTGTAGAATATTTTGGAGGTATTTGTCCAGTTGTAGTTTTAACAGAAAAGTGACAAAACCAAGAAAAATCAATGGTCAGACTGAAATACCCAGTGGCCCAGGTCCTCAGCTGGTGTAAACAGACATATCTCCACTGACATGATTGGAGTGGCATGGATTTTCATCAGATGAGAATCTGCCCCATCTCTGTTAATGATTCCACAATCTGCCCGAGAGTTATAACAAGACTCAAAGACCAGAGTGTGATTATCGTGTGTGCTACTGTAACTGGACATGAATTGAGGAGTTAAGAGCAGGGTATCAGAAAGTAAAGGCTTGAGCTTCACCCTTAAATCTGAGTCTTTTTGTCAGTTGTCACTTTTGACACAACTTGAACATGTCTTGTCCAGTCAGCCTGCGATTCTCTCCCATTGTTTTCATTTGAATTTTGTTCAGTTTTGTTCATAAAACAGAAGTGTTGCCAACTGCAGTGATTTTATCATGAGTCTAATATTTGCTGTTTTTCATCAAGACCGTGCTCCTGGAGTCCTGTGACTTCATGAGGTTCTCTGCTTTCAGTTTTTAAAATAGAAAATTTTTAGCCTTCATGGCTGCACAGAAAAGTTTGAAGACATGACCCCTAATGAGTGAGAAAGCAGAAGGCATATCAAAAGAACACAATGTGTCTTTTTTTTTTATTTAAATCTCCTGATTTCTAAGACAAGGTTATAATTTTGGGAGGGGCTGACTCATGATTTTCAAAAGCTTGGGGTTGGCAAAAGTGAAACAGAAGGTGGGGCGGGGGGAGGAATTAGCCATGCGAGGCTATGTGACCTGACCTGATAGCCTCTTCACAGATTTTTTGGAATTTTCACAATGTATTGGGCAAGTATTTTTTCAAGTCGTTTATAAAACTTTTATGACCATTATGGCTCATTTGGGTTTATTATGCACACATGCCTTAAATGCACTCCTAAAGTATATATTATTTATGTGCAAACTAAAAAAGCTCAGGGGGCATCATTACAGTCCACAGTTTTCAGAGTAGCAGCCGTGTTAGTCTGTATCTGCAAAAAGAACAGGAGTACTTGTGGCACCTTAGAGACTAACAAATTTATTAGAGCATAAGCTTTCGTGGACTACAGCCCACTTCTTCGGATGCATATAGAGTGAAACATATATTGAGGAGATATATATACACACATACAGAGAGCATGAACAGGTGGGAGGTGGTAAGACAACTTTGGGGATCAGTATGCTCAGTGACCTCCAAACAATCTATATTTCACCTCTGTTATGCTTAAAAAATACTCAGAGCAAAAAGACATGGTAAATTATTGAGCTCAAACCCCAAGTTATTGGGCTTAATGAAGGAGTAACTGGCCCATGTTCTGCAGGAGGTCAGTCTAAATGGTCTAAGGGTCCCTTCTGGCATCAGAACCTGTGACTCTGTAGCGTGGACTTACTGCTTCTCACATTTCACTCTTTAAAGCAATGTAATTTGTAACACAGCCACACACAGCAAGGTAGATTTTCCAGAGACCTGATCCAAAGCTTATTGAAGTCAATTGACATGTTTCCATTGATTTCTACAAGCTTTTGATCAGGTTTCTATTTTTTTGTTTACTTTCATTCACTGCAGTTTTGAATCTTCCCCCCCCTCCCCCATTCCTCCCTCCTCCCAAAGATTTTTGGACACCATTTTGGTCACACTTTAAATTAAGGTTCTGTTTATAAAGGAGCACAAACAATCCTGTTTAAAAATCACTCTAAATTAAAGCACTGCACCTTTCTCATGTAGACAGCCCTCACAGCCAGATTCTGCCAACCACCCTCCTAGTGAGTTTACACCTTGCTCTGAGAGCAGTTTCATTAATTAATTTAAATGGGGCCTTTCTTACAGCAAGGTGCTACGCAAATCAAGTAAGGGTGGCAGAATCTGGCCCTAAATGGATTGTGTACTGGCTCAAGTACATTTGATGATTTCAACAGTGCAGTATCACACAAGCTGGAGAAAGTACAAGGAGTCCTTGTGGCACCTTAGAGACTAACAAATTTATTTAAGCATAAGCTTTCGTGGGCTAAAACGCACCAGGGTTACCATACGTCCGGATTTTCCTGGATATGTCCGGCTTTTTGGTCCTCAAATTCCCGTCCGGGGGGAATTGCCAAAAAGTTGTATATGTCCGGGAAAATAGGGTAGGAGGGGTCGTGGGGCTTGGGTCCAGGCTGGAGCCGCTGGGGCCGGAGCCAGAGACGCTGGGGCCGGCGGGTGCTCAGCTTCCGGCCGGCACCGCTCGCTCTGCCAGGGCCAGGGCCGGGGCCGGGCCGAAGCTGCTCAGCCAGAACCCTGGCCCCAGCCGAGCCGGCTGGAGCTACTGAGACCGGGGCTGCTCAGCCGCTGGCTGGCGCTGCTTGCCCAGGGCCGGGGCCGGGGCCGGAGCCCCAGGGCCCAAGCCGAGCCAGGCCAAAGATGCTGGTGCCAGAGCCTCTTGGCCGGGGCCAGCTGCCAGAGGGAGCCGCTCGGCTGGGGGTGCCGGACTGGGCCACACCTCCTCGCGCCCTCCCACCCCCTCAGCCCCAGCCCCAGCCCCAGCTTACCTGCTACCTGCCTGCTTCAGGCTTCCCATGAATCAAATGTTTGCAGGAAGCAGGGGAGGCTGAGGAGCAGGAGGGCGAAGCATTCAGGGGAGTGGGCGGAGTTGGGGTGGAGACTTTGGGGAAGGGGCGGAGTTGGGGCAGGGACGGGGCGGAGTTGGGGCAGGACCCTGTGGAGCATCCTCTTTTTGGACACTTAAAATATGGTAACCCTAAAACCCACTTGATCGGATGCAGAGTGCTGGGCTATTTAGACCTATACAAGTTAAGCCAGCATGTGAACTCCTCTCAAAAACTAACCAGCAACCAATGTACTGGTACCATGTGCTCATGATGGGATCCACCGCTTAACAAGCATGCTAAGTATCAACACAGAGCAAGTCTGACATCTGGGTTCTAAGTAAGCCCCTGAGAAGAGACCCCCTCTCTGCTCAGGAGATCTAGAGCAGAAGTGCTGCAGGCACAATTTTAACAAGACCGTCATGTGTGATGGGGTCACTATAATGAAACATTTTTCAGAGTAGCAGCCGTGTTGGTCTGTATCCGCAAAAAGAACAGGAGTACTTGTGGCACCTTAGAGACTAACAAATTTATTAGAGCATAAGCTTTCGTGGGCTACAGCCCACTTCTTCGAAACAATGAGGCCCAATGAGCAGTGCATTTCTGGACGATCATAAGGCACTTCTGATAGATGACACCAAGCTGAAGAATGGGTTACTTTTGCCATCTGAACACTGCAGTAATTGATCTGGAATGTCGGCCTCGATTGCCTTATTACCGTTCACTTACTGATAGATTGATTTATGCCGTGCCCTCAAACACTTATTTGAGCACGTGTACAAAACCTTTAAACTGTCACTTCCAATGGCCAACAGCTAGCCACAAAAACCAGACTCCTTGACCTCATCAGCCCATGGCCACCAATAATAAAAACCCTCCAGGGCACTAAAATGCTCAGTGGAACAGATGCATCTTGTTATGAATTGGATAAATAAAAATTAAGTGAACATTTTGGCTTGAGCATTTACTGGGCCGTATAGAAAACGATTGCACATCCTGGATGGCCAACTACAAAGCTCCAGTTCTCTGATCCAGACTGTCCTAGGCAGTTTTGATGTGTGTGTTTATACATTAGTATGGCTTGGTAAGACATTCCTTCCCCTCAGTGAGAAACAGACTTTCAATGTTTGGGAGGCAGCATGATCTAGTGGATACAGCACTGGACCCAGAGTCAGGAGATGGACTTACTGTTCCTAGCCCTGCCACTGACTTACTGTGTGACCTTGGGCAAATCTCTGTTCCTCTTTCCCCTCTTAGTCTTTGTCCATTTTGTCTCTTTGGGGTAGGAACAGTCTCTCATTATGTGTATATGCAGCCTCTAGCACAACAGGCTCTGACTCGAGCGGTGCAAATAACTGATTTGTGGGATTAGTGGTCACACCAAAAAATATTGTTTGGGATCAAACCAAACGTCTAGTTTAACCCAACAGGAAACAAAACATTTCTTTTTCAAGCTCTTTGAACCTTTTTTTTCCCCAATAAAATTGAAGTCAAATTCAAAACAAAAAGTCATTTTGAAAATGTGGAAACAAAACATTTTGATATTTTGGGGGACATTTTCTGTTTGGTTTTTGTCAATTTGGTGAAATTGACATGAATTTGCAAAAGGTTTTGTTTGACCCAAATCAGCATTTTTAGGTGAAAAAAGCATCAGCTAAAAAATTCCCCTAGTTATAGCTGATTTTGATTGGGTTCTTACTGTAATGTAAATAAATGATGGGGCAGCTGCTCTTCTAGTTATTTGTGTGTTTTCATACTCTCTGATATTCGAGAGGAAGAAATCAGTACACTCCCGGCGGGGTGAATGAGTTAATGAGAATGGCAAGGCTGGGAGTGTGGCTTTTTAGTCAAAAAATGGAAACCGAGGACATTTCAACCAGCTCTAATATTAATGAATGTACTCGGTGCCAGCACTGAAAACATCCCCTCCCTGCACTGCACAACAGGGATAGGCAGAGGCATATTTTATTAAACACTTTGTAACTAGCGTTCTGTTGTCTAGAGACAGAGGAAGGATGGCCCAGTGGTTAGGGTGCAAGCCTGGGACATGTAGGTTCAAGTCCTTCCTATGCCACAGACTTCCTGTATGACTTTGGGCAAGTCACTCTCTCTGCCTCAGTTACCTATCTGAAAAATGGGGATACATCACAGGGGTATTGTGAGGATAAATACATTAAAGATTGCACAGTGCTCAGATACAGCAGTGACAGGCCCAGTATAGGTAGAGTGCAGCTCAGTGTCTATCTGAGAGGCCACTCCTCTCTCAAAAACAGGGGATCTGAAGCCACATCAGCTTACTAGAGACGGCAGATGTTTCCCACAAGGGAACTTACACTGTGGAATTCCCACCTGCCGACAGTCTGAAATAACCTCAGTCTGGGGACCTTCAGGGTATTCTGCCAGACCTATCTCTTGTCCTCAGCTTTTAGGGAAGGAGAGGTACATTGAGGATTGGAATTTGTGGTTGGGGTGGTTTTTGGTTTTGCTCTTTCCTGGTTTTGGAGAAGTTGCTGGGTTTACTTTTGTTTGTACACGTATTTGTATATTTAATATACGACAAAGCTACCTAAAATGCTGGATAAACAGTGGGTTAGTGTATTTATTGTGTCAATCTATCTATCTAGTTTTTATAACATACTCATCACTACAGTATCTGACCACAAGATTTTCCTTTTTCTTAGGCTCTGGCTTTGCTAGAGAGCTTACAGTGGCCTAGCTGAACCCGTGGAGCTAAGCTGCTGTAAGCTCTCTAGTGGAGCCGCTTTAAACTGAAGGGAGAGACCTTTCCCGCCAGCTTCATTAATCCACCCCCAACGAGCGCTGGTAGCTATGTCGGTGGCTTATTCACACCCCTGAGCAACATAAGTTATACCGACGTAAGTGGTAGTGTAGCCCCCCCTCTCCCCACATACTGTAGTCTGACGTTTGTTAGCGTCTTGTTATCATTGTGGGGAAGCTACATCAACTAAGTGAGTTCTGCCTTCATTTTGTTCTGAAAGCAGCAGAGTGTGTGGTCTTTCTGATCTCTTCCCGGACATCTGCCGAGAACTGCTCTGTCTCCTTTGTTCCAGTGGAATGTGCCAGGCATGGGCCTTTCCTTAGGTAACTTGGTCCAGCCCCAATGAGGGCTTTGAACGTACGCCCCATTTGATTATGTGGCAGCTTAGCTTCCCGTAGCAGGCTTCAGGCTGGGGCCAGCAGGCCTAATGGCCAGGCCATGGCCAAATAGTCTCTCCAAGTCTTGGGACAGCTCTTCTGGGCCATGCTGGGGCAGGGGCAGTGGCCAAGGCACAATTCATTGCCCCCCCTGGAGTCCTCCGGGATCTCTCAGGCGGTCGGGGGAAGGAGGGAAGTGTAGGGGGACCTGGGACCTCCCTCTCCACCTGGTCCCAGCCCAGGGCCCCTGGGGGGAAAGGCAAGGGATGGCTCAGTCGCTTCTGGCTGCTACGCCAGATTAGCCTCCCTAGATTGCTTCCCAATTCCCTGTTTTCCTTTCAGTTTGGGCGTGGCCTCAGCCTCTTCCTTGCACGGTCTCAGTGATTCAGAGCCCCAGCTGGGGGGAGCTTCCCAGCACGCTCCCAGAGTCCAGTTGTTCCCCTTGTCAGGGAGACGGGAGAGGGGTCGGGTCAGGCCCCTGGTCTCCTGCCAAGTTTTACTCACAGTCCCAGTCTTCTTCCTATAGATCACTGTGCTTCAGCAACTTCTGCCTGTCTGCTTTCTTGTAGCCAGTCTCTCCTTCACTCATCCCCCTGCCTGACTTTCAGAGCTCCGTCTCTAGGCAGGTCCTCCATAGGGAGCATATCCATCAGCTGTTGTGAGGTGGGCTTCTTCCACCACTCTGAACCTTAGCATGGGGTCCGTAACCCCCATCACACCCCCACAGGCCATTTATTAATTTTAGTACATTTCTGTGTAGGGATAAAAATTGGAAGGGAGTTTAGATTACAAAAGAGATAGGGGCAATATATTCATATCCACGCAGCCCTGTAAGAAGGGTGAGAAAATGTGCATCCTTTTGAGGTCAAAGGCCTCCAGTGTAGACCATAGAGGATAATTAATGAGATCTGCTATCCATGTGGGTATGAGCCCGGAGGGATTTCAGGTTCTTAGGAAACCAATGAAAAATCTAGGATTAAAAATGATCTTGGGGGGTGGGGGAGATTTTTATGAATGCAGCTAAAGCAGAGTTTTGAGGTAGAGATCTAGAGCAGATCTCCATTGTTAAAGAGTGACCAAGAGACAGAAGGGGGGAAAGGACTTCTATCATACTTACACCCCCAATTACTGTAGTAATGGTGCCCCTCATAATCGTCAATGTATTGATCTTCACAACATGCCTGTATCGTAGGGAAGTGCTGTTATCCCTGTTTTACCTGATGGGGATCTGAGGCACAGAGAAACCAAGGCCCAGGCATTGTTGCACTCAGCTTTAGCCTCCTAAATCAGTTAGGCATTGCAACACTGAATGCAGCAGTACCTAAATACCTTTAAAAACCTGGGCCTATGAGCGCCCATCCGTCATTCCTTGGACTTCCCAATGAGCCTTCCACAAAGCCAGGGAAGATCCAACGCGACATTGCTGATGTTATTAAGAGAAAAGCGCAAGCAGAAAGGAAACATTATTTTAAAATCATAGTAATAACAACAGCGCAGGCCTTCCCGATACATCAGCAAGAAGCAAAAAAGGACACAAGCCTAATAATTATAGGTTACCTTCAAGCAAACCTCTGGCCCTTGTGAAGAGGACTTCCCCAGGATAAACAGGCCACACGCTGGGTAGTTCTGAGACAAGGGTTCAGGGAGTGAAAGAAGTTGAGTGAAATATTAGAAGGGGCTTTATTTTTACTACTCTGTGTCAGGTTTGGACAAATATCAACTCGCACGTCATTATTTCCTTTCACAACCCAGCAAAAGAGCTCCTCTTGCTCAGGGAGCCCTTATCAAAGATAGGAAGCACTAGATTCTTCGCATTCCTAGAAGAGATGCGGGGTGTGGCTGAGAGCAGTTTTGAGAAAGGAGAGTTCACTAACACAGGGAAAGCTTCTTCCTGTTCTCCAGGATAGCCTACCTGAGAGCAACGTGGTTACATTCAAATGAAGGCAGAGATAAGGTTCCGCTAGGCCACAATTCTGCTCCCACTGAAACTAGTAGGAGTTTTCCCAGTGACTGCTCAATGGAAACAGGGTTGGACACCCTTTCTAAACTGCAGGGCTGTTCTGGCCTCTGCTGCATCCCCTATAGATGTCTCTAGAGGTGTACCTAGGGGCTACAAGCGATCCACAAGAGACCAGATGAGAACTCCCCCAGAGCGGGAGAAGTGTAGGACCAATGTAAGCAGCCCTGTTCATCCCTCCGTCCAAAGCCCCTGTGTAGGGAACATGTTGCAGGCTAGGCTAGAGAGCAAGAAAGGGTGGATAGGGAGTGACTGTCAGACTCAGGCTATGGAGAGTGTGGGCTGCAGTGCATTCCAGGAAAGGCTGCAATAAGTTAGAGTGACCCCAGGGCTTCTCTAACTTAAACCAGGGCCTATTTCAGCCACTGCACTAGCCCAGAATCCCAGAAACATCATGGTGACCTAAAGTCACCTTTGCTCCTTCTGCCTTTGGGTTTCACTTCCCAGAAACCACAGCACAGAATCTGTCCATCTATTTATGAAATACACAATAACTGAATCATCTATCTCGTTAGAGACTGAAAGCTGACACTTTGAGACACCCACAAATCATCTCCTAGGCCCTGACCCTGCACTTATGTAGAAGCTTTGCCACTGACGTTAGCCGATGGAGGATCAGGTCACTAGGCTATAGCTGAATAAGCAGTAGACAAAGTTAATAATACCTCCCTTTATCTGAATATATTAAGAGGTGAAAAGAAAACAAAATTCCATGTACTAGCAGTTACACCCCAGGAAGAGGTGAGAAGAACCCACTTTGGTTTGGGAGTCCAGCCCCAGCTTTATTTCTAAACAGAGTCACCATTGCAATGAGTGCTGTCTAGACGCATAAAACAGATAGATCAGATCATAGCTGCTAGCAAAACCTGTAATGTTTGGATAAGCACCCAAAATATGCCAGTCTGAGCTCCTGTAGAGCAGGAACTCTGAGTTGAAAAAACAGCTTTTCTTGTGGCATTTCTGCTTCTTAATCCGGCTAGAACCAGGAAGTAGAGAGTGGTTTCAAAAATGAAAGTGAAAAAGATAATCAAATTTTGGGCGGGGAAATGTCAGATTGATGTTCAGTTTGAAGGATGGATGAAGTTCCATTTCAGTTCTTCCCTGATCCAAACGAGCTTGCCTTTCCCTGTTATATGGTTGAGATTTTCAAAGCTGTCTATGAGATTTAGACACTATTTACACTGTGTACAAATCCCCCTAGGCAGCTTTAAAAATTTCAGTACTGTTTTGAGCTGGCTGGAAAATAGAGACTTTTTTTGCAAAATAAATTGTGAACATGTATTCCTTTTCCTTTCATTGGAAAATTTCAAAAGGTACGTTTTTTTTAAATTTTCCAGCCCGCCCTCCCCCTAGTATTTTTCAGGTTAGGGCAGGCGTTCTCAAACTTCATTGCACAACATTGCCCCAAACTTCATTGCCCCTCTGACAACAAAAATTACTACCCGGCCCCAGGAGGGGGGCCTGAGCCCATCCGAGCCCCCCCACCTCAGGTGGGGGGCAAAGCCCAATGGCTTCAGCTCCAGGCAGGGGGCCTGTAACCTGAGCCCCGCCACCTCGCACTGACGCCCTAGATCTCCAGCTTTGGCCCCGGGTAGTGGGGTCGGGCTTGGGCCCCAGGCCCCAGCAAGTCTAATGCCAGCCCTGGTGATCCCATTAAAACAGGGTCACGACCCACAGGTTGAGAAGCACTGGTTTAGGGTATTCTCGTTCTGGGTGTGTGAGGGGATTGTTTGGTTAACTTTGGATGTTTCACTGGAGGACAAAACCTTTCTGGAAACCTTCAGTGCTAGAAATAAGAACTTGTACATCTCTGTTTGAAGAAGCTAATAATTAATAAAAAAAAATCTAAAAACATTGGATTTGTTTTTACTGATTAATGTGTGTTACTGAGATGATTGGAGACATATTTCTAAATAACTTTTCACTCTCTGTTCAACTGGTGAGAACTGCCTCTGAACTGATGTGAACTGGCGTTTCCTTTCTGAAACATGTCCATACGCTAAAGTTTGATGCTTGGGTGGCAATTTAGCCCTAGAGAATTCAAAACCTTTTGCTTAAAAGAAAAAAACAAAAAACGTAGTGATCCAAATGCAACAGAACTGTTCCACAAGGTTACTTGTGGCCAGATCCTTGGCTTGTGTAAATAGATCTCCACTCCACCTATGACAATTTACACCATCCAGGGATCTGCCTATTCAAACAGGGCCAAATGCCCTTAGGCTGAGAAGCTTTTTACCATGTGCCTGGTCCCATTGGTTTCAATGTACTTAGTCACTCATAGATTAAGGGTCTATATTTATTTGTATTGTGGTAACACCGAGGAGCCCCAACTAGGGGACCCCAATGTGCTAGGTAACACCTAGGGGCCCCAACTAGGGGACCCCAATGTGCTAGGCAGTGGCTATCAGAATCTAACCTTTAATGAGTCAGGTTGGACCTTGCTAGAGTAGTGTGTGTCACATGGTATTTTACATGGCGAGGCCTACCTCTCTTTACAATACAGAGACGGCAATCTGTGTGTGTTTATAGTACTTCGTGTGTACTTGGCATTGCTAAGAGAGAGAGGTTTAAGTAAAACATTTTTTTTCCCAGTGTATGCAGCGGGGAGAACTTTTTAGTCTGATATTTATTTGCTGGCACACTTGTGCCTCTTCATAATAACACTGACTCTATGTGTTGCCAGAGCACCGGATGCAGTCCCGAGAGGATCGCTGGGAACGCAGCTGTACTCCAAAATGCTGATGCCATGATTTTTCAAATGTGCCTGACCATATTTCTTGTCTGCTTTGGTTACACATTGGGGAGGACCAATACTAAAGCTCAGATCCTCAAACGTATCCTCAAAGATCCAATGGGAGTTAGGCACCAAAATACCTTTGAGAATCTGGGCCTAGCCTGTCTCTCTAGGCCCCTGTTCCCCATCTGTCAAATGGGGTTAATAATACATCCTTTGCTGGTCTTGTCAATGTAGAGTGTAAGTTCTTAAGGGCAGAGACTGTCTTTTACTATGGATATGTATGGCACCTACCACAATAAGGCCTAGATTGTGATTCTGCTAATACTAAAATAATGGGCCTTATTCTCACTTCCACTGTGGCATTGACTTCAGGGGAGCTATTACTGATTTTACACCAGTGTAAGTTGAAGAGAAAGAGGCCCAGAGGATGCAGCCTCCTATCTAATGCTTTCTTAGCTGGATTGGTAATACCCAACTATAATTCATCTAAACCTAGTGAGGTCTTGAATGAATCAGCTAGCGGGGTCTGTAGCAAGATAAGCCAGTGTTCAATGGACCAATGCATCCTCCTAAATTAGGTGGCTTTTCATTTTATTTACACTGAGTTTAACTTAATATGCTTGTATGCTAACTTCCTGCTCAGCTGGATACCACATAAGCATATGCCCAGTTCAATTAGGAGCAGAATGAGAAAAACAGAGCATGCTGTACATTTTAAATAAGCGAAATAAAATGCCAAAGCCATCGGGTGTGTTTATATATGTGTGAGAGAGAAGCAAACAGTAGACATGGATGGCTTTCTTTCTGCCCCCAGTACTCAGATTGTGAAATTGGAGATCATCCTTCTTTCACAGCAGCCGGAAATTTCAGCTGGGTTCAACAGCCAAGAGCCCCAGATTGGGGATGGTACGGTGGGTGGGAGGAAATATTAGCAATAAATCGGATCGAGCCACTTTGCTCAACGTTCACGAGTAATAATAAGTGGCCAACTGGAAGGCATGGCAGGATCCCTTCGTAATGTCTAAGTCATGCTGCTGAGCCTTTTCAAACACAAAGAGCTAGGAGCAGAGTTTCACAATTTTCCACCATGTGAGTAAACTTTATTTTGGATACCAGTGAGGCAATAATTGTTCTATGAGGTTGGGGGCGGGGTGTGTGTGTGTTTAGTGAAAGGAAAGTACAGCTTTCAGGCACTCAAATGATTCTATCTCTGGATGAATCAGAGGTTGAGGCAAGAGAAAAGAGAAGTGAAAAAGCTTTGAAACTGAGAGCGGGATATGAATCAAAGCAGGAGACCCAGAATATGTGGTTCAAGCTAATCTACGGGGTCACCTTCCATGCAGGGCAGCTACAGTGATATTCCCGGTCTTTCGTTGCTTAAGGGGTTTTCTCTTACCCCTAAAGTGTGATTCAAGATTCAAAAAACCTGCCTTAGAGCAGTGGTTCTCAACCAGGGGTCTAGGGCCCACTGGGGGGCTATGAGCAGGTTTCAGGGGGTCCGCCCAGCAGGGCCAGCATTAGACTTGTTGGGGCCCAGGGCAGAAAGCCAAAGTCCCACTGCCTGGGGCTGAAGCCGAAGCCTGAGCAACAGGTTCACAGGGCCCCCTTGCTACCTCCTAATGCTGGCCCTGGCTTTTCCATGCAGAAATGCCGTTGTTGTGGCACCGATGGACCGTGGAATGTTTATAGCATGGGGCCTCAGAAAGAAAAAGATTGAGACCCCCTGTCTTAGGGGCTTAAGAATCTCAGTCTGTTTAGTTGATCAAAGACAAAGCTAAGAGGGGGGCTGATCACTGTCTGTAAGTACCTAAATAGGGGGAAGATTACTGAGCCTGGAACTAAAGTGCAATCTTTGCACATTTTAACCTTGAGGTAATTAACCACTGGAACAGCTGATCTAGGGGTGTGGCGGATTCTCTGTCTCTTTGTGTCTTTAAATCAAGACTGCCAAAAAGGTAGTTGCTAACCAGAAGTTATGGACTTGATGCAGGAATCGGTGGCTGAAATTGTGGAGATCAGCCTACAGCCCAGGTCCTCAAAGGGATTTAGGCACCTAACTACAGTTGACAGATCTGGGCCTAGATGATCAAAATAGCCCCTTCTGGCCTGAAGATCTCTGAATCTGAGGCTTGGGATCATGGCATGAGGACCAGCCTTGTTTTGACCGGCAGCTCTTTGTGGAGATCTGTTGGGGGGGGAGGGGGGTGTAATGAGACACTTGTAAGCACTAGGCACCTACTGCCCACAGTAATTCCATCTCCTCCCCCCTGCCTCAAGTGCAAGACAAATAATGCTAGTAGCCTCTAATTGTATTTTTTAAAGCCTGTCAGGTTGTGAGGATATGATGAGCTCTAATTGTAGAAGAGCACTGAGGGAGACTTGTAATCACATAGTCAATAAGCCAGGTAAATACACCACAGTCTATTTTGCTGCATTGTGTCAGCTGGCAGAAGAACCCCAGCAGTGACACAGACAAAGGATGAATCTGGCAATTAGCAATCAGCAGGCACCAAACAACACTCCCAGTTACACAGATGAGAACCTCCTGGTTCACCGAGTCCAGTACCAGGCCTTTTTGACAGGCAGATTCTAGGAAGTGTTGCCCTGGCCCCGTTTGTGGTGGTGCTGTTCTCTCTTGGGAGCACATGAAGGGATCAGAACTTGTCTTTCTCTGATCATGGGGACTGTACTTGTGCTTGACCCTCACATGGGTTGCACAAGTGTATAGATCCAATTCTCCTGGTGTGAACTGGGAGTAATGACTAAGGTGGTTTCATGAAAAACATTTCAAAATTGGGTTTCATTTCACTTCGGAAAAAACTGAAACCTTTCCAAAAGTTTGTGAGAAAACAAAAACTGATAAAGAGAGTGCCCAGAATTACTTGATCGTTGTGGCACTCACCTGGGAGACCCAGGTTCAAGTCCCCTTTCTGACTGATTCAGAGTGATCTGGGATGAAAAATTTTGCATCAAGTGGAGCAAGGACTTGCACTGGTGTCTCCTATAACCGGGATGAGTGCCCTGGCTCTGGGCAATTGGCTATTCTGGGATGGTGTGCACACACACACATATATCTTGGACCTGAGAAACTTTCCCAATGAAAATTTCAGCAAAACCATGAAACATTTCCAGTTCAACAAAATGGCATTCGCCACTGGGAAAAAGTTTCATCCAACATTTTTGGACCAGTTTGAGTAACGAATGTATTGACAGTGAAGTAAAATTGGTCTAGAGAATCTGTTCCCCTGTGAGCTGGGGGGAGGAGAGGAAAGAGGAAGGGATCCATAGACACCAACCCACCCTTCTGCCCCGCAAGACACAGGTATGAACTGGGGACAACCTTTTGTTTTATTCTTCGAGTTCTGTTTTTTGAATTCCAACTTCATAATGGCTTACCTTTTATAAACATCCCTTTCTGTAGATTAGAAACAGATTCTCCAGAATCGTGCTAGGCTGAAAGGAAACCCCACTGGGATGCAGACTCAAGAAATGTAAAAGCTGTATATAAAGAAACTGGAATTATAGCAGCTTGGGGGGCTTTTGCAAAGGTAGGTTGAGCCCCAAGAAGAGATGATCTAATATTTTCAGATAATAAACCAGTGGGATTTGCGTAAACACAAAAGTTCCGCTTGATTGTCAGATCTGGGCCCAAAGATTTGGGTTAAAAAAAGTTCCAAGCTAATAGCTGGCTTTCAGCTCCACATCCTAGAGGAAGGGAAAGCCTTGGCAGAAGCTGATTCCAAAGGATTCAATTTATGAGGGTACACTTAACTCAGGAGGGTTTGTATTTCTTCCTGAGCTAAAGGCAGGCGCGTGCCATTTGCCTCCCCACCAAGTCACAGAGCAAAGAGAAGGCACTACCCAGGCCCACACAAAAATGGATTTGTACTGATTTGAAATTCCAAAGCAATCAGGCCTCCCATGTCAAACAAAATATGCAGAGGGAAAGAAATGACGCAATGGATGCTGCAGCCTTGGAAGAGAGCACTATGGTGCCATCGCATCCACATTGCATGAGAGTCCAATGGAAACATTGAAAGGGTGGGGGGGACATGTCCTGGCAAACGCATGCCTCCTGAGAATTGAGGCCAGTCCTCCAATATCCTCTGTGCTTCTCCCAGCCCCAGTTCTGGCAGACAGGACCGTTTACTTTCTCATGCTGTGCTGCCTGCCATTGGCAGGCTCCCGGTCTGTTTCATATTCTGGCACCTTGAATTGGTACATGGATGCCACAAAAGGGAAAGTAAATGCTGGAACTGCCCGTTGCTATCTATGTTATGGTGAGTTTTACATGGGGATATGTTATGCAGAGCACCAGCTTATCACAGGACAGAAAACAGGCGGGCCACTGAAATTCCCTTTATCTTCAGTATTGCATTGGGTGGAATATGTACTGAGCCAAATGCAGCCGTGCTGTGATGCTATCTAGTTTCCCAAGCGTTTCTTATTTACTGGGCACTTGCAGAGTTGCGCTAATGAGCAGTGCCAACCCAAAGGTCTTTCCAACTCAATCGGCTACAAAACGAAGTCTGAGCTTCTTAAAACAACAGCTTCCAATCAAAATGAATGGAATCATCATAAAAAAAAGAACAAAGGCGTGTTATTCTGTGGTGTAAGAGCAAATTAAATCTGCCAGGGCAGAACCTTAACCTGAACTACAAGAACACTCCGAGTTGCTCTCAGGGACATGCAAACGACGTGATCACGTGGCACCCTATCAGTCGCCAAAAGGCTAGAGAGCGAAGCAATGCCAGTGCAAGTAAGCTTTGATTGGTCACTTTTTATATTAAGGATCCATTAATAAATGCTTACTCAATTGTTAGAGTCCAATAGGTCAGTAGGTTGCTTATAACCACGGCTCATAACCATCTGTAATACCTTACACTGATGTGCTTATAACCACCTACAGTGCAATACTCTCCTATCTATCATATGCTTGTAATAGCCATTAACCATGTATTAACCATTTACAAATGAAACCTTAATATAAAGTGGGACCTCTCTATTTTTCTTGATGCAAATGGAAGGATGGCCTTATTGTTAAGCAGTGGACTGGGACTTGGGAGAGAGGTGGGTTTAGTTCTTAGCTCTGCTACAGACTTCCCTCTGTGCTCTTGGGTAAGTCATTTAATCTCTCTGGCTCTTAATTCCCTAACTGTAAAATGGGGATTGTAATGCTCCCCATCTCCATTGCTTGTCCATTTATGCCATAATCTTTTTCAAGGCAGGGAATGCCTTTTAATATGTGTATGTACAGCACCCAGCACACGGAGGCCCCATATTGGATGGAGTCTCTAGGCACTATTGTAATACAAATAACAATCCTAATTGGGGTGGGGGAGGAGAGACTGAAGAAATTGGTCTCCCTTTCCCTCCTCTGCCGATTGTTCCTCTTCCTCTAAAACCTCTGTAAAACTAGCAGTGAGATGGCAGCCAAAGTCTCTGAGTGTCTCAGCAAGGCTGGAGCTCTGTGCCAAAGCCGAGCATATCCCTGATAAGGGACGCCTGTCTGCGGCGTGTTGGGCCGACCTTTCTGCCCAGCTGCACTATGGGCACAGACAGAAACAGAGGTAAATACAATGGAGAAGGGACCATAAAAAAAAATTAAGATAAAATGAGATTCCCTTGCCTCTTAATCATGTAAATTTGTGAATGTAGCTTGATAACAATGACTCAGAGGAAAACAATTACCTTATCAGCAGTCCTCGATAGCCCTGTGCCGTAAATGAAAATCAATGATCAATTGACGTTCCCTACCACTTCCCTAGTGTCTATTGAAGAGTTTATTTCTCCCTATCAGATCTATTTCCTTTCGCATGCTCAGCATAAGGAGAGTCTGCTGGCTCTTCTTAAGCTCTTTTCCCCTTTAAGAAAGTAGACTATAGGGATTCAAGCTATAACGCTCACTTTATCTTGGCTTTAAAACGGCAGCGAGTGGGCTACCCTGCTTGAGAGGACACCAGCAATGTGAACAATCGTATTTCTCTGCCATCATTTTATCGCTACTGAGCCCGATTCTTTTTTCCCCTTTTACACCATTCTGGAACTATGAAGGATAATTATAGCCACGCTAAGGCTCCTCTTGGACTGCCAAATAGGGTGACGAGATGTCCTGATTTTATAGGGACAGTCCCGATTTTTGGGTCTTTTTCTTCTATAGGCTCCTATTATTCCCCACCCCCGTCCCGATTTTTCACACTTGCTGTCTGGTCACCCTACTGCCAAAATGGTGCACTGGGGCCATGAGAATAATGCACAGTTATTACAAATCGTACCCAGGATCACAAGACCAGAAAGCAGACTGCCTGCTGAGCGGAATGCTGGGCCTGTGCAAAGCTGCCTTGGCGTCATGGACCACAAGGGGAGACGGGGGTGGGGTTTTCAACCAAAAAAAATCCCACTTTTTGTCAAAAAATGTTTTGAATCATTTGGACCGGATCTAGCCCCTAGTTAACTCTATTTTTCTCTACCGCTAGTGATATTTTTAGCTGACTTAACCTGAGACATATTTGCTTTGAACTCTCTTTTTTTTTATGATTAGTTCCCTGGGGATTCTTTTTTCCTAATGAATTTGGTTTCATTTAACATGGTCTTCATTAGATT
This sequence comes from Trachemys scripta elegans, assembly GCF_013100865.1. Classification (NCBI taxonomy): domain Eukaryota; kingdom Metazoa; phylum Chordata; order Testudines; family Emydidae; genus Trachemys; species Trachemys scripta. The sequence continues at coordinate 127,589,570 of NC_048303.1, read as the reverse complement.
AGGTGGGCTCTGATGTTAAGCCTGGCCAGACGCTCGTCAGAATAACTCTAATGTCTGAACTCACGGTAGGAGTAACCGGGGTAGATTGAGCTAAGTACTTGGTGGAAGGGAAATCTCCAAAGTTTGCTGCAATCAGCATGTAGGTGCAGGGAGAGCCATGACACCTGGAGCGGCTTTGTATTAGATATATTAATTTTTCAGCAGACACTGGGCCTGATTCTCATTCACACTAAAATCCCTTTCCATTGCCAGACTGGCATAAAGGGACCTTAGAGCAAAGAAGAATTAGGTCCCCCATCACCCCAATACGTCACTGTATTAGGAGGTCATGCTGTCTGGTCCTTTCCTTTCTGTCCTGCCGTTAGGTACCTGCATGCCACTTACACATGTGAAATGAAGGTAATATAGGATTCTCAGTCTCCTAGGAGCCTGGGCATAAACCAAGGGTCTCTTGTTTGTTTGCATCCAGTAATAAGCTTTACCAGCTCACTTTGCAGTTCCCAAAAATGTTGGCTGTGTAAGCAGAACCAAGGTGTGTGGTATGAGTTTTGGTCATATTTTATCCTGTCGTTAGCTAAATAGAAATACCGGTGCTCTAAGTTACTCCAATTTTAGGCTGGTGTAACTCCAGTGAAATCCAGTGAAATCCCCTGGATTCAGTAGAATGTATATGGCCCTAATCTAGCAAAGCACTTAAGCACATGCGTAGTCCCATTGACTGCTCAGGGACTGTCACTTACTGTGTATTTGTCCAGCACCAACCTCAATGGGGGGTATCTGATTGAATGTTAAATAATAATACTCACGTGCTTAAAGCGAAGCATGTGGTTAAGTGTTTTGTTGGATAGGGCCTTGTGTGATAGCTGAAGCATGAATTAAGATTTTATTGTTGCAGCTGGTCTGCACACACACACATATGAAATCAGCTCCACCTCGTCATCTCCACTCCCTCCCATTGCTCGCACTCTGACACCGGCATTTGTACATATCAGGTAGAAAATAAGGCAAGGAGAGAAGAAAAAAAAAAAGCAGGAAGATAGCAAAAAGAGGAAACTCCCAAAAGACAGAAGTCTGTGTGTGTGTTTGCTGCCAGCTATTATAACCTAAAGGCCACAGAGCGGAGATTTTGCTGTCTCCTACCTGACTGCACGGAATGCCAGGACTTTAGCCTAACAACGCAGTCAGAGGGTGAAGACACTGAACTTGGGACTCAGGTTCTCCCGATAAAGGGAGGTGCGACAGGCAGAGCAAAAGCTGGAATCTACCTTTTGCACACTGAGAGTAATCCCAGTTTCGTGCTGATATTTAAAAGATCTTTGCCCTTTAGCTCAAACAGGAAATCTTAAAATGGAAAATATGCAGCATAAAGGAAGGGGTGAGGCTCACTTGAAATGTAAGAATGTACATGGGGATAGGAAACAACAGGTTGTGAAGAAAATAAAATTCAGCTTTAAAAAAATCAAGGCCCAATATAGAATTTGTTTCCATTTTGGGTCAGGAATATTATTAATATTGTTCTAGGTTTTGCAGTCAGCAGAGAAGGTTTTGCAAGCAGCAGGGGAAACTCTTTTTCCCCCTCTCTTGCTCCTATTTTTTTGCTCCTCTGTTCATGGGCTGGCTCTGAACAGAAATTTGACATGCAAGAGGAAAAAAAATAAACACAATGAAAGTGCATTTCAAACAGATCACGAGGAAGAAAAATCAGGGAGATGAGCTGAACCCCCAGCGGCCCCCCCATCCTGTAATGCGTTCCATCTCAGTGGACCCTTTCCCCCAGCTGGAGATCCAGAATGTGGGTCAGATCCTCAGCTGGTGTCAATTAGCATAGCAGAGATGCACATTGACACCAGCTGAGGATCTGGGCTATTGGCTTTAATGGGGCTCTGGGCCGGTACATAGGACTGTCTGTTCAGAGCTCCTGGCAGGATCAGGGCCTGTAATTGCCTCTAAACACAGGGATCACCAGGTAATTCTATTGCTGCTATTACATCAATGCTGTTAGCTGAGTTCCTGAGGATAATTTTATTTACTTGCCCAACTGCCGTGCTTAGTAAACTGCCTTGTTTTTTTTATTTGCTTGCTGAACCCAGATGCCATATAAAGGCGATGGCAAGAGCGGAAAAAGTTAACTCAGTATCATCAATACTATTTTCAGTAATATCCTCTAATGCTAATTAAAGAAACAGCTAATGCCAAGATATACACTGTCCCACAAGCCAACTGGGAACACTCCCAACCTGTTGGCAACAGGCAGCCTGGGAGAGCACTGGAAAGCCTCAGGACTGCAATCATGAACAATGACACTGAGTCTACAAGCCATGGCTCTAGATTATCGGTCCCCGCTCCTTGTAGAGCAGCTGATACAGCTCTCTAGAAGCTCCAGGGTGGTGGCTTTGCCTGTATACTCCTGTCATTCATCCAGCAGCAGTTAGAATAGGATTAAAGGACAAGTACTGTCCTTGACCTCGAGCCCCAAGAGGCTGTTTGCCAATCATACAACCCTCCTTTCACTCTCGAGGCTGAATTGGACCTATCAGTAATTCACTGTAGCCATGGCACCAAAGCAGGAGGCCAGATTCTCAGCTGGCGTAAATCAGTGGAGCTCCTTTGGCTTCAGTGGAATCACGCTGATTGACCCCAGCTGCGCATATGGCCTCTAGTCTCTCTCTCTGGCTTTCACCAACATGACTGCAGATCTGCTGTAGTGTCCTAATTTTACACCAGATCAGTGCTCCTCTCAGTTATCACAGCTTTACATCATGTAATTCCTTTGGCTTCCATGGAGTCACCACTGTCTTATGCCTCCCATGGGCTGCCAGACTGTGGCTGCGCTCTGGGGCTCCCTCCAGCATGCTGGGAGGCTGAAGAGCAAGTGCTAATGCAATTCCAAGCAGCATCAGGTGACCCCAATGTGGGTTGGGTTCTACCTATCTTATATGGCCCACGTCACCATAATATCCGTGTATTCATCCTCCTAGCACCCCGATGAGGTAGGGCGGTGCTGTTATCTCCAGCATACAGATGGGAAGTCAGGCACAGAGGGGCTAAATAACTTGCCCAAGTTCACACAGAAAATCTGTGGCAGAGCAGGGGATTGAACCGCTAGGCTAGTGCACTAACCGCTGTACCATACTTCTTCTCTTTGTGCATCATGGACCACACAGAGCAATTAACTGGGGCCTCTGGTCTCAGCCCTGTTTCTATATTGTCTGCCTGCTCTGCCACCTGATGCTTGTGCAGAGGGGATGGTCCCTCCTCACCATGAGTAAGGGAGACTGATAGCAACTTCCCAGCTCTCTAAAGCCTGTGAAGCCGTGATATGTCAGCACAGTTATTCCTTCACCTACTCTGTCCTGAATGGCATCTCCAAGGGGACAACAAAATATGTGATGAGGAAGGGGAAGTTACAAGATTTTCTGTGTCATTTAACTTTGTGTCTCTCAGAATCTGGTTCATGGATTTCCACTGGGAACAGTTGTGGGCTGGAGAGTCTCAAAGTCAAGGCTTAGGTTATAAATAAATTAATGGAGATATCTCCTAGAACTGGAAGGGAGGAGCATTGACTCCAGTCTCCTGCCTTCACTAGCAGGACCAAGTATTGATTTTGCCCCAGATCCCTAAGTGGCCCCCTCAAGGATTGAACTCACAACCCTGGGTTTATCAGGCCAGTGCTCAAACCACTGAGCTATCCCTCCGCCCTTTAAATGTGGTTGTTTAAAGTCAGTTGTTCTGCCAAGGCTCACCTAATGTAGCTCAACTGTTTGACTGGCAGGAGAGATGGTTGAAAAGATTCCAGCTACCTTGTAACAATCGACATTCTGTTCATTTGTGCTAATACAGAAAATTCAGCCTCCTATATGAAGCCAATTGTTTGTTTTCCTCTGCGGGGGAGCAGCCAGATCTCACTGTGTCTTTGCTGTGACAATCTGTAGTGTTCTGTTTCATTATACAACCAGATGTTTTGCGGCTATACAAATGTGTAGTGGATTCTCATCAAAATTAATAGGGCACTTAGAGCTGTTTGCTCGACTGATCAAACAATTATAAGCCTCTCGTTCTGAATGTAGAGTGCCTTGAACAGTCGAAGAGTGATGTAGGCACTCCAATGCAAAACCTTAGTGGAGACAGGGGAACCACTTTCCAGCCGGGGTTAGCTCCAGCAGTGCAAATGGGAGCTTTTCCTCTCGGCAAGAGGCGGTTTGCACTGGTGCAGACAGGCTGCTGGCTGGGCAACAGCTGGGTAGAACTAGGGCAATCCCCAGTAAAGATAAGGCCTGAATCAGCTGACATTTAGGACATGCTGCAAGGCTCTAAGGTGCCACAAGTACTCCTGTTCTTTTTAGGCTGGTAGCTGAAGAAGCCACTTTGACTCAGATCCCTTCTTGCACTCGGCTATTTAACTGGCTGCTTGACCCCGGTGGGCCAGATGTTCAAGAGAGCTCTGGGCCAGAATTTCAAGTGCTCAGCACCTCCTACTAAGGCCAGATTTTCAAAAGAGCTCAGCTCCCATTTAGGCACTTGAAGGGCTCAGCGGTCTGACTGATTGTCAAGAGCTCAGCGTTTTGGGTGCCGAGCACTGTTTGAACATTAGGCCACTCGTCTGTGGTGCCTAAATGGGGGCTGAGCTCTTTTGAAAATCTGGCTTTATGTGGCCACTGACCCTTTTCTCCTGCCCGCCCGTGGGGATGGTAGCCCACGTACTCTGCATGGGCATTGTCTGTCTGACCGGCACCTCTAGAGGGTTTCAAAGGGTCACATAACCTAGACGTAGAGTTTCTCTCTGAAGTCTCTGAAACAGCTGTCATTTGGGAGAGAGGGCAATGCCAGGGCCTACCATCAGCAGTGTGTGAAGATCCACAGGTTTTGAACCCAGGTCCGCTGCCAACCTTAACATCCCAGATGCCATCTGGGCGTTTGCTAGTAGCTTGTGGGTTGAATGGCCAATGGAACCCTGGCCTCACCAGAGGCATCGCACATGGTTGTATTGATTGGAGAAGGGCCCAGCCCCACTGATTGGTTGGGCTGTGCTAATTAAGCCAGAAAGCGGCACAGGAAGTTGTCTGTGTGGGTTAGTTCATGGCTGCGATGTTGGACCTTGACTTCTTACCTGACTCCTGGTTCCTGCTTCCCTCACCTGCTCCTGGTTCCTGTCCCTGTTCTCAGCTTCAAACTTCACCACCAACCTGCAGCCTGTCTCTCTGACTCTGATTCCAGCTCTGACCTTGGCTGTGGTATTTGGCCACTGACTCCAGTTCTGACCTTTGGCTCCAATTTCTGGCTCTGACTCTGGCTTGACCTGGCATCCAACCTCTGATTCTGGTTCTGACCCTCAGTTCTGTTTCATGACTCCTGGCTCCTCCTCCAACCATTAGCCCTTGCTCCTCCTCTGACCACTATCTCAGACTGCCCATGTCCTGGTCCCTAAACTGAGCTACCAGGGTGGGGGGAAGAAAAAAGGTACCCAGCAGCCTCCACATGGTTCTATTCTGTGCATGGGGTCATGCTATTTCAGATCTCTTTTGCCCATAGTAGCTGCATGGTCGTCACTCAGGGCTTCAGCAACTCCTTGTGCTGCAATGGAGGCAGAAGGATTGGGGTGGGGTGACAAGTGCCTTCAAGGGGATGGGAGAGCCACTAAGTCCTCAGCAGGGATGACTGACTGGGGATTAATTACTGATGGCCTAAAGCATGGTTTGGAGCCATTAAACCCAGCTGGTCACTACTGTCCCAATAAATGCCCCACACCTAAGGAGTGCTATTTTAAAAATGGAAAAATAATATAGGTGTATGGATTTTTTAATGGGTGTTGCAGTTGCAGTTTGGTATGTGCAGATATTTCTAGAGAATTAATGACCTTTACATTAGCTAGTCAGACTGATTGAATCATCTCTTCACGTTGCATTTGGTTTATAAGTTCTGTTCCTTGTACTTCAGTCAGGCAAAGCAAAGTGAATAACTTTTTAAAATGTAAAGTAAGTCTAACAAGCCTCTTAAGTGCTTTTGTTTTAGCTTCACTGTAATTTGAGATCTTTTTAGGTTTATGAGCAGGATAAATTTGGAAAGCGTATTATAAAAAACGGTAAGTGAGGTCACCCACACAACACACATTTTCTCAGGACGGCTTTAATCAAACATTTTAATTAAAGTTTTTAGACTCACTTGTTCCTGTCTGATAGGATGGTGTAACCCACTGTAAAATAGCAGATTGGTCAAACAGCGATGGGAAGTGCTGCTAAAAAATCTGCTTGAGCATTACCCAGAAGGGAAAATACTTGTAATGAATTGAAATAAACGAAATGAAGTGTAAAAAAGGAATTCAGAATAGGCTTTTAAATCACTAATTTCAATCACTAACTTTGTTATGAGGGGGAAAAAGCACCTCACCTTGGGTCATTCGATAGTTTAAAAAATGAATGACTACGTTCAAATAACTATAGTTTTAATTCAAAGATATTTAAAAAATTATAATCTTGCCTGTCATTATTATTTGTATTTCTTTTCAAAAACTATTTGCTGCACCAGATGTACTCAAGATTCAAATCTCTGCTCCTTTTTATATAGCTAGATGATAGCTGAGCTCTTGGCCTGGCCCTGTCTGCAGTCTACATAATCATAGCAATTAAACACAATGATAATTTATAATTCAAGGTAACTTATTAACTAATTTCTTCAAATGCAGCCCATGCACAAAGTTTCAATGGGTCTGAACTACATGAAAAGTCTTAAGAGTTTGTGTTGTTTTTAAGGCCAAAAAAAGATCTGAAATGCAGCCCCAGCTTCCCCACAGGACCCATTTTTAACTTAATTTTAACTCATAAACTAATTAACTGTAAGTGCTCAGAAAGTTCATTCTGTTCTCAAAGAGTAAGAGCCTCTCGTTGGGGAAGAGACACTGGAGTCTTCTGATATCACAAAGTGGCTGAATTCCAGCTTTCAGTGCAAAACTCAGCTCAGTTTTCTCTCTGGAACCAGACCTGACACCTCTGCCAGTGGACATGGTGCTTTACAATACAATATAGAAGCCTTGATCCTCATTCATGCTAAGGCCAACTCTGCCAGTGTGAAAGGGCCTTGAAGTGGGTGTAAAATTCTCCATTCCAGTTAATGGGAATTCAGATAAAAATATGAGGCAGCTTTGAAAATCTCAGCCTTGGTGCAGCCACTCCATAACAGCACAGGAGCTGACATGGGACCAGATTATGGAACATCTTATGCACATAGATGAGCAGTTACTCGCACGAATTGTCCCATTTACCTCGCTGGGACTACTCGTATGGGTAACTGGAGGGTCATCATCTAGCCCTGAGAGCTTGACTGTCAATAATTCTAGGTACTTTAAAGCTGAATAGTGCCTAGAGACCACTGGACTGTATTAGAGGAGAAATCTTTCATGTTGTCCCCTGATGTTCAGGGAGACAAACTAGCTCCTACACCCAACAAATGCCCCCCCTTGCACCTCACTTCCTGTACATTCACAAAACAACCTGCCAGAATCCAACCCTTAGACTGCAATAAGAAACAAGCTTAGTTAGGGCCAAATTCTGTGTTCTCACACACCCTGTGTAATCCGATTGACACCAGTGGGCTGACTTGTGTGTAAGGTGAGCTGGATTTGACCCAATATCTTCTAGTATATTTAATATCAATATTTATATTTAATGAAAAGCTGATGTGCTGTGACAAGGGATCATACAAGAAAGCTTAGATAGATTACACCAGTCATCATTGTCTTGCTGTTAGCTAGTGCTTCCCCCATCTGTTTGTCATATCCACCTGTTGTCTCTCATTTAGCAGGGACCATCTTTTTTTATCTAGTGGTATGGACAGCCCCTAACGGATGGGGGTCCTGATCCCAAATCGGGGCTATCAGGCACTGCCGTATGACAGATAATAAGCAGGATGAACTCTTGTAAAGTTGGAGCTGTTAAACTGAATTTTGTCTGAAGTATTGTATTCTGGGTCCAGTGATGAGAACTGAAGTAAGAGGGGGTAGAGGGGAAGCTAGGAATGGAACTAATCCATACACATTTACCGGGGCAGGAACTGATCCATTTCTAATTTCCAGGGAGTCGTGTGCTAGTTGTACAATTACTTGCAGATCTGGGGTCTGTTTCTCTAGTATCGTTCACCTGGAGGTGTTTACACCAGTGCAGAAAGGGTATAAAGCACTAGCAGATCCAGAGCACAGTGTTTTACACCCAGTTTACTTTGCCTTGGTGTAAATGAGAATCCAGCTTGCTTTGTCTAATTTTAGCTGCTCATAACAGTTTATTGCAACCAGAAGCAATTAGTCCAGTATAGACTAGCTGATGCCACTGCTGTTGAGAAGAGGACAAAGTTTAACAACTCTTGGCAAGAGCCTTCTAACTACCTCACTAAATGGATCTGCCAGCATATCCGGATTTGAAATGTACCAGATCACTGTGACGTATGGGGTTTATGGCTTTGCATAGCTTGGCATTATCCTCGAATGCACATTGCCTGGGGAAATGTATCATCTGGTCCCTAATAACAAAAACAACAAAGATGTCAGTTCTGGTTTTCATTTCTTGTCTAGGGAAATTAATAGGGACTTCAATTTATTGCAGGCCAGCATGATACAACATGTAAGCATGTGAGCTGTGGCAAATAACATGTCTTCACTCTGATTTTCAAAACCCTTTGGACTAAATTGATGCTAAACTACAAAAATGAGGCCACTGTGAAATTGTTAGAGTTCATAAAATGGGGGGAGCTGGTCTGCTCAATAGTTGGGTGGGAGATCCAGGGTGCTGTACATGAGGAAGCAGTGTTAGGGGTTCGTTAGAGCCTCCACTGATCCAGTGATTCGTGGTATTAGGAGGTATAGTGTTGCTAAACGTGCCATAATCTGCAGGAGATTTATAGCACTGAAGTTAATAGATGCCGTGTGTTGAAATCTCCCAGACTGCTTTAGTTTTAATTTCTACCAATATTTACCTTTGAAATCGGCCAGGGCTCTGTAGAAACCAAGTCAGCGGACACTTCTGATGGAGTTGTGTTAAACCAGCACATTCTCCTGCTCTTCTCGCTACACCCATTTCCTGGACAGAACTGCCCTGTGTCAGCCTTCTACGAACTTCTCCTTCCACTAAAGGGCATGTGAGGATGCTGTTTCTTTGTGCCCCTCTAGCCTCTTTCTCTGCCAGTCTTTCTGCCACTGAGGAACTGTCCAAAGCTCTCCAAACTGGTGAATCTGACCCCATTTGCTTCCTTCCAGATCAGAGAATTGGAATCCATATATGGTAGCATTTCCAGCATGATGTTGCTCTGCCTTAATTTTTCAGGTAGACTCCAGTACGTGTTATTTACACAGACATTTTGCTCCCAGGTTTTTATTGCTTATTTTATGATGTTTGGGGTGAGGTCAGAGCCTTTACAATATACATACAATTGTCTCCCCTGACTTTAGTTCAGATTTCTCCCCAAAGAGAGAGAACTGGTGATGAGAGGACCATGTACACATAGTGATGTATCATCTAGCTGTTTCTTCCATTACTCCACTAATGCTATGGGGACACCCTAACAAAACATAGAAAGGCTCAGTCAGTATCTCCAATAGCCATCTTCTCCCCCTCTTTTAAGGCTGTTTTTATCTGGTCATTTATTTTAATTAGAAGGAGAAACAGAATTTGACTTTTTTTGGTAGTTTCAGATGCTTTATTCCAATCCTGTAATTACAAATAAAGAGCATCATTGTTTAAATCAGTATGTAATAGGTCTTTAGTCTGTCATGTAGATTAATAACAGTCTGTAGTTATCTACAGAGGTTAAAAACAGTCAACCAAGTTAAGTTACCTTTGAAAAGCCATCATTGTGAATTGTGAAGGATTTAGGTATTAGAAAAGTTGCACCAGTTTAACAGAATCAATATAGTTAAACCTGTGTAACCCACTCCCCATGTAGACAAATTTAAACCACATTAACACTTGTTTAATTTGTCTTTGCTTCTGTCTGTAAATTATTAAATTAAGCTAAATCCATTTAAGCAAGGGTTGAACAGGTTTAAGTGCATCTATATTAGGGGGTTGCACTGTATCAATTTTAAATAATTTTAGTTAAATTGTTGCAATTTTCACAATACAGGCAAGTCCTTGTGGCCCAATCCTGAACATTCAGAACTTCCTCTGAAATCAACGGGACTTTTGAATTGCCAAGGAATATGGGTCTGGATCCTTATTTGGCAAGGGTGAGTTTTAGTTTTACAAGTGACCCAGTTTAATGTGAATTTCTCCTCTCTTCTGCTCTCTGAAACTCAGGATTGATCTAGGACAACCATGGATAAGCAATCAGCCTTCTCCTGCCATACATGCTCCACATACAAGACCAGAATTAATGGGCCAAAAATGGAGAAACCACTAATCTTCTTCTGACACCCCAAGTCCAGGAATAAACCCCTGGAGTAAAATCCTAGCTCCACTAAGGTTAATGGCAAAACTCCCTTTGATTTCTATGGAGCCAGGATTCCACCCCTCTAGTACAGGGCTCTTCTTGGCCAGTGGCACACAAGGTCAGATTTGCAGTCAGTTTCAGTGTGCAATTGCAAATGTACACCTACCTGGACCACAGAGTTACCACGATTGGCTAGTGGCTTTCGGGCACAATAACTATAAATGCAGACCCATAAGAATGGCCGTACTGGGTCAGACCAATGGTCCATCTAGCCCAGTACCCTGTCTTCCAACAGTGGCCAATGCCAAGTGCTTCAAATGGGAATGAACAGAAAAGGGCAATTATCAAGTGATCCATCCCTTGTTGTTAATTCCCAGCTTCTGGTAATAGAGGCTAGGGACACCCAGAGCATGGGGTTGCATTCCTGCCCATCCTGGCTAATAGCCATTGATGGACCTAACCTCCATGAACTTATCCAGTTCTTTTTTGAATCCCCTTAAATTTTTGTCCTTCACGACATCCCCAACAACAAGTTCCAAAGGTTGACTCTGCATTGTGTGAAGAAATACTTCCTTTTGTTTGTTTTAAACCGGCTGCCTATTATTTTCATTGGGTGACCCCCTCCCCCCAGTTCTTGTGTTATGTGAAGGATTAAGTAATATTTCCTTATTCAAAAAAAATCATGGAGCAGGTCCTCAAGGAATCAATTATGAAACATTTAGAGGAGAGGAAAGTGATAAGGAACAGTCAGCATGGATTCACCAAGGGGAAGTCGTGCCTGACTAACCTAATTGCCTTCTATGATGAGATAACTGGCTCTGTGGATGAGGGGAAAGCAGTGGATGTGTTATTCCTTGACTTTAGCAAAGCTTTTGATACGGTCTCCCACAGTATTCTTGCCACCAAGATAAAGAAGTATGGGCTGGATGAATGGACTGTAAGGTGGATAGAAAGCTGGCTAGATCGTCGGGCTCAACGGGTAGTGATCAATGGCTCCATGTCTAGTTGGCAGCCGGTTTCAAGCGGAGTGCCCCAAGGGTCAGTCCTGGGGCCGGTTTTGTTTAATATCTTTATTAATGATCTGGAGGATGGTGTGGACTGCACTCTCAGCAAGTTTGCAGATGACTCTAAAGTAGGAGGCGCGATAGATACACTAGAGGGTAGGGATCGGATACAGAGGGACCTAGACAAATTAGAGGATTGGGCCAAAAAAAACCTGATGAGGTTCAACAAGGACAAGTGCAGAGTCCTGCACTTAGGACGGAAGAATCCCATGCACTGCTACAGACCAGGGACCGAATGGCTAGGTAGCAGTTCTGCAGAAAAGGATCTCGGGGTCACAGTGGACAAGAAGCTGGATATGAGTCAACAGTGTGCTCTTGTTGCCAAGAAGGCTAATGGCATTTTGGGCTGTATAAGTAGGGGCATTGCCAGCAGATCGAGGAACATGATCATTCCCCTTTATTCGACATTGGTGAGGCCTCATCTGGAATACTGTGTCCAGTTTTGGGCCCCACACTACAAGAAGGATGTGGAAAAATTGGAAAGAGTCCAACGGAGGGCAACAAAAATGATTAGGGGTCTGGAGCACATGACTTCTGAGGAGAGGCTGAGGGAACTGGGATTGTTTAGTCTCCAGAAGAGAAGAATGAGGGGGGATTTGATAGCAGCCTTCAACTACCTGAAGGGGGGTTCCAAAGAGGATGGAGCTTGGCTGTTCTCAGTGGTGGCAGATGACAGAACAAGGAGCAATGGTCTCAAGTTGCAGTGGGGGAGGTCCAGGTTGGATATTAGGAAAAACTATTTCACTAGGAGGGTGGTGAAGCACGGGAATGCGTTACCTAGGGAGGTGGTGGAATCTCTTTCCTTGGAGGTTTTTAAGGTCAGGCTTGACAAAGCCCTGGCTGGGATGATTTAGTTGGGAATTGGTCCTGCTTTGAGCAGGGGGTTGGACTAGATGACCTCTTGAGGTCCCTTCCAACCCTGATATTCTATGATTCTTATTCACTTTCTCCACACCATTCATAATTTTATAGATGTCTATCATATCTCTGCTTAGTCGTCTCTCTTCCAAGTTGAAAAGTCTCAGTCTTTTTAATCTCTCCTCATACAGAAGCTGTTCCATACACTAATCATTTTTGTGGCTTTTCTCTGAACCTTTTCCAATTTCAATAGATTTTTTTTGAGACCCAATTATCTGTGCAGTTGCACACGTAGGCCCCAGCCCTCTGCATGTGTAAAATGGCTATTTCATTGACTCTGACAGAATTACAATGATTTACATCAGCCAGTCGGGACCCTGGACTGTATGAAAATAAGGTCTGAAATGTTTGTTAAACCAAAATGGCCACACATGGTGGCTTTGGGTGCACTCCAATTCCCATGTGAACCATTCATCTGGGACTCTCATAAAGATTCAGAGTGATGAATTGTCAGACTACTGATGTGTTCAACCTTCCATTGAAAATCTAACTGGTATAAAAGAAAAAATTCACAACAGCATCACTAATTTGGTTCAGCTCAGACACAATGGGAATGTCCCATACATCGTTTCGATAGAGGAGCCCTTAGGAGCTAAGCAAAATGTTCATACAGATTCATATGAGAGATGGATTTAACACAAACCCCCAGATCCAAATTCTCCCAAATCTGGAGAGCTGATAAAAATTGAAACCCAGATTATGAAAATGGCCACTAACTTTATTAAGGGCTGAACCAAAACCGGGGACCTCAACAACCCCTGAACTTTGGACCATTTGAAATTGGAATCCAGATCTGAATGTAGCTTTGAGCCTCTCTCATTTCATAGCAGTTCCTTTTCTTTCTCTTGAACAATATTACAAAGATTTATGAACATTGCATGATCCTTTGTGCCACATAGCTCCTGTAATACCAATACACCCTGCTCACACTTTATATTAAGAGTTTTATAAAAGGTTAATAAATTATTAATAGCTTTTTATTCAATAGTTAATCAATCATTCTCTATTGTTAGAGTCCAACAGGTCAATATGTTTATTACTATGGCTTATAGATATAACCAACTATAATACTTTCTCCTAATGACTTTATAACAATCAGTAATACATACTACTCACATCTGTTTCATACTTATAACCTATATTAATCATTTAATAAACCATTATAAACTATTCATAAATTAAACTTACTATAAAATGTGACTCTAATTAAATGCGTGCTAAAAGCCTTGAAATGAGATTTAGGCCCAAAATTTGACTAACATATTTGTTTCACTGAAAGTTTTTTGGGAGAGGAAGGTTTCAAAAATGAATGTATCTGTTGCCTTAAATGTATTTCCCCTCCAGGTCAATATCAGCTGTCCAGTAATCATGTACAGCCTTCTAATAACAAACCAGTTATCCATGATATAAAGAAAATAGATTTTTAAAAAAATATTTCAAATCAACCATGTTGGTTTTAACAAGTCTACAAAGGAAAATAGCTTCTGCATAGTTATTAAGGTCATTTTTACTGTGAATTCTCAGGGGGTAATTTAGATGCACAGAGTGTGATTCTGAAGACTTCACTGCCACGAAACTCCCGTTGGCTTGAATAGGATCAAAGAATATCAGGGTTGGAAGGGACTTCAGGAGATCATCTAGTCCAACCCCCTGCTCAGAGCAGGACCAACCCCAACTAAACCATCCCAGCCAGGGCTTTGTCAAGCCGGGCCTTAAAAACCTCTAAGGAAGAAGATTCCAGCACCTCCCTAGGTAACCCATTCCAGTGCTTCACCACCCTCCTAATGAAAACGTTTTTCCTAATATCCAACCTAAACCTCTCCCACTGCAACTTGAGACCATTACTCCTTGTTCTGTCATCAGCTACCACTGAGAACAGTCTAGATCCATCCTCCTTGGAACCCCCTTTCAGGTAGCTAAAAGCAGCTATCAAATCCCCCCTCATTCTTCTCTTCTGCAGACTAAACAATCCCAGTTCCCTCAACCTCTCCTCATAAGTCATGTGCTCCAGCCCCCTAATCATTTTTGTTGCCCTGTGCTGGACTCTTTCCAATTTTTCCACATCCTTCTTGTAGTGTGGGGCCCAAAACTGGACACAGTACTCCAGATGAGGCCTCACCAATGCCGGCTAGAGGGAAATGAGTCTTCTGCCATAGCCAACAGCAATGAGGCGACTTAAGGACAAAGTGGCAGCTTGAGCACCAAGTCCATTGTGAGACCAAGGTTGTTACGTTAGGGTTTGATCCTACTCACCTTGGAATCCATTGTAAAACTCCCATTCGGCTCAGCTGTCCCAGATCAAATCTTTAATGTGCTGAATTGAATCAGATTGAATCCCACCTTTTAACCACATAACTATCCCCCATCTCTGGGAAGCAGTGTGCTTTTAGCATACCCACCATCTGTGACACCCAAGTAGGGCTGGATTTCTAGCATTCTAGCATAGGTTTGGGATTTCGGAGTCATTGTCTGCTCAGATATCACACCCACACCCTGGCTCCTGGTACCTCGTGCAAACTGTGCTCTACACCTGTGCAGAGTGAGTCCAAATGTTCTACAGCCACTTTCACTCACTTCATCCAGGTGGCACAAGAATGAAGAACCAGACTCTGACTACCATGGCCTGGAAGCTGTACCAGAATCTTCATGCTTCTCCTCTTGGGAAGGTTGAAGTCAGTGTTGCGCACACACACACACACACACACACACACAACACTCAGCTTGTGTGAACAGGAATAGCTCCATTGTAGTGGATCTGGCCCAAAGTAGTAAAGTAAGCTGATGGATCTGCCATACCTATCTTTAGTCAGTTCAGCAACTGTCTGCAACAACACAGTTCTGACTATGTATCAGGCCTTGGCTACACTTGAAACCCTGGAGCTGCACTGCTGTAGCGCTTGTGTAGCCACTCACTCAAGTGACGCGAAGAGTTGTCCTCTAGCTATGGTTAATTCACCTCCCTGCGAGGCAGTAGCTAGGTCTTCCATCAATCTAGCGTAGAGGTTCTCAAACTGGGGGTCCGGACCCCTCAGGGGGTTATGAGGTTATTACATGGGGGGTCATGAGCTGTCAGCCTCCATCCCAAACCCCGCTTGGCCCCCAGCATTTATAATGGTGTTAAATATATTTAAAAGTTTTTTAATTTCTAAGAAGGGGTCGCACTCAGAGGCTTGCTATGTGAAAGGGGTCACCAGTACAAAAGTTTGAGAATCACTGATCTAGTGCTGTCTATACCAGGGGCTAGGTTGGCTTAACTACGCCACTCACAGGTGTGGCTTTTTCACACCCCGGAGTGATTGTAGCAGGGTCAACCTAATTTTTTAGTGCAGCCCAGGCCTTCAGCATAACTCTGACTGTTAGCAAGGGCCATATAAATTATAGGCCACCAAAGTGGCCATATAAATCCCAAAATATAATACTGGGTTCACTATTTTGTAAGTGTTCAAGTTCATGCTTTCGAGATCATCAGTGCATTTCATTTAATACATGAAGAGACCAAATCAGTGGTGAACTCCATCTGATGCAATCCATCCAGCGGAATTGGCCAGTTAGTGCAGATTTGTGTCTGCTTTGCTTCGCCCGAGTGGTGAGAAGCAGCAGACCATCCTGGCAAATCTAGTCACAAAAGTCTTCAAAGCAAGCTCCAGATTTAAGGTCTCCTTCAGCCTTAGACAAATATGATATAAAGCTTGAAAGAGAGAAAAAGAACTAGATTAATGAGAATTCAGCCCTCATGCCTGTTCTATTCAAATGTAGATAGGTTCACAAAGTCACAGTTAGGGAGACCAGACAGACAGACAGACAGAGGGTGGGGGGGGTAATAGGTGCCTATATAAGAAAAAGACCCCAAAATCGGGACTGTCCATATAAAATTGGGACATCTGATCACCCTAGTCACAGTCAGGCCATTGGTCTGCTACTGGGAAAATGTGCAGTCCCTTATTCTGGGCCTGCGGAAAAGCCACCACTAAGCCCTTGTTTTGTTACATCTCCAGCTGTGAACTTTCCACTAAAGTGGATCATAAGCCCCCCTTGAAATCTAGCCATTTGTTTAAATAAACTTATTTTGGCTTGGCTTGCCAGGGGGAAATACTGTTCTCCATCATCTCATCTTGTTAAACCTGTGCATTAATGATCATTGTGAGCGGGGGGGGGACGACACATAGTTTAATGCCAAGCACACATTAAAGTCAAAGAAAACAAAGACATATGTGCACTTTCCCTAGCGTTGGGTTTTCAGTTTGATAAAGAGGAATCCCATTACATTTAAGCTATCAACACATATGAGTAGATGGGCTCAGTCCACTTCCTACGGGACAATTGTCTCAACTTGCAGAAACCTATTTATCTGAGGTACTTACATGGCCCCTCACCGTTCTGTATCCTCAGTGTATTTATCCTCACAGCACCGCTGGGCGACACAGAAGTGCTATTATTCCTGGAGAACTGAAGCACAGACAGATTAAGGGTATTCTTTCTAACTAATCATTTAGAGCCCTGCGCTGCCCCTAGCTAAGCAACCACACAGGACAGTAAGTCTCCAGGACTCAGGCACCTCACTTCTGAAAATGGGAATTAGGATTCACACAGGGTAACATTTTCCAAAGCAGCTAAGGGCCCGACACCCAAAGATACAGATTTCCAAAAGTTCTAGGCATCTCGCATTGATTTCCACCTCGCTGCAGATTTAGGTGCTTAAATACTTTAAAAATCAGGCCCCAACTGAATTGCCCAAGAGTTCACACTGAGTCTGTGGGGGAACTGAACCTAGACCTCCATTGCTCTCCGAAATCGCCACTGGCACTGGTATTAATTGCCACCCTTATGAACCATCCCAGCCAAGAGGCCAAGGGATGAAAGGCTGCTAAGACTGAACTGTTCTCACACCCCGCATTGTCCCTCTGAGTCAGGAACATGGCACGTGGCAAGGGCAATGTGGAGGAAATTGCACTGTTACTCCCTGGGCATTAGCTCGTCTGTGGTAGACAGATGAGCCCTATCTATAGGGCTCTTAAAGCAGCACCTTTCGCAATCACTCGCTCCATTCCCAAGTGACTTTATAGAAATGGTCCCATGTTTGTGTCTCGCTGATTCCAGATCACAGGTGCTCACTTTGTGAGTACAAAGATGCTTTCTTCTAACTGCCAGTTCACCCTGGACTCTGAAATTCAAGCTGGTTCTTTCCTTCTCATGGATTATCATCAGTAATAAACAGTTTACAGGCTAAAGAATTTCCTCAGTGACACCAGGCAAGCTAGCTGGCTTCAGATGATGTCTTCACTTACACCTGTACAACCCCATGGCTAATAGCCTCCAGGTTAATGGGGTTAGATGGGGGCATCATTTGAGAAGCAGAATCTCTATTACTGGTGAAGAGGCATAAAAAGAAAAGAAGCCAGCTTGGCTTTCAGGGCCTAAATTGGATTTGCCAGGCTGGCAGCTAGAAAAATGTGTAAGCTGAGTATATTGTATATGGATCCAATGGGACACAATAAAGATGAGCCTCCCCCCACACGTGACTGCCTTTTTACAGATTTGCCTTCCGAAGAAGAGAGATGTTGGTAAAAGCAATTTTTCTAAACTGTAGAAATGAACTTTTTTTGTTGTATTTTGTTGTACTTCCCATTAGAATCCCACTTCTAAAGGCAAGTCCATGAAAAGAATCCGAGCCTCGCTGATTTGTCCCACTTTGAGGCTAGTATAGACAGACGTTACTAGACTCCTTTACATGTGGTTCATATGATTATGCATATCAGGAACTCGGTACCATAACATGGATGCCTTGTCTTTGGGTCTAACAATTTCCCAAATTGAGGCTTGATCCAAAAATCACTGAAGTCAATGGAAAGTTTCCCATTGACTTCAATGGGCTATTGGATCCAACCCTGGCTCTGGTGTCTCCCTTGGCAAGCACTCACATTTTCAGAATTTCCTTTAATTGGGATGTTTTTTCAGCTGCTGAAATGTCATTCAGTTGCATTTCTGCTCAATTTAGTGCTTGGTTTGAGCAGAGAACTCAGCAGAATGGACGCTCTCTAGCCTCCAATGTCTTTAAAGAGAAACCTCCTCACGGCTGCCTTCCTATAACAGCAGCAAATGGTTTCTGACACTCATTGCTAACACTTCTATGAGCATTATAGCTTCTGACAGAAAGGGTCTGTCTATACAATGATCGGTAATGGGCAATAGCAGTGCACTGTCTGGCCGTGAAAGAAAACATGGATTGGCTTAAGCAGGGTACCAGTAACACTGACTTGCAGACTGGGCGTTTCCAGGGTCCTTGGCCTCTTACGGGTTTCCTGTAAGGCCATTTTGCAGGAAAGGGGCATCTAAGGTCTCTGCCCATGCAGAGGAACTTGCCCACATAACACTTAGTGCCGCCCACCCCCCCAGAACTGCAAGAGCTCAGCTCAGCTCCAGCACACGCGAGGATTGGGCTCATCATGTTCTGCTAGGACTCAGTTCCTAAATCAAACACACTGCTTGGGTATAAAGAATGACCTTTGCATTTAATACACAATTTATGTCCTCATCCAAAACCTCTTGGCATGCTCTTGTAGCAATTACAAGCAATGTTGTAAAAATGCATGCATGGTCGTCTGGAAAAAGCTGTTAGAGATTGTAGGAGATTTATAACTTCTAGTATGTATTACTCATATTATTTTCTGATGGTACCATGGAAAGCCAAGTGTGAGTAGGTGCTAGATGCTGCAGAGATACAGAGTAAGAGACAGTCCCTGTCCCAAAGAGCTAGCAGTCTAAACAGACAAGCCAAAAAGTAGGAGAGGAAACCAAGGCACGGAGCGAGGAAGTGACTTGCCCGGGTCACACAGCAGATCAATGGCAGAGCCAGCTCTCCTGCATTCCAGTCCAAGAGGCTGGAGTGGATAGAAAGAGAGAGAGATGTATTCATCCTCTGGCCAAGGGAGTGAGAAACCACCAGGAAAACACCATCCCTTCCAGCCCTACATTTCTGTGCTTCTACGAGCTCTGCTCCTTAAATTAGGGGGCATTCAAACTCTGAGCCTAAGTGGCTGCTGTTTGTGTTCATCCTCAAAGCACACGGAGGTCTACTCCAGCCAGAGCCCCCACACCCAAAGAGTAAAGGTTTCCTGGTTGCTTCTGATCCTACAGGTTCCACAGGACAGTATGCCATGGGGATGCATCCAAGCCACCTTAAAATTCACTTTCACACAGCAGCTTCCGCACAATTTAGCTCTCAAGAATGCTATTTTTCAACTTGTTTTAATTAAATCCAACCCCCTCTATGCGAACTTGGCCAAGCCTTGCATTTTCCACTTCCTCCACCCATATTTCTCTCTCTTTCAATCTCTCTCTGACCATCTGACGCATTCTAGTAGACATGTCATCAGACACCAGCCCCAGGGAGGAGAAGCACCATCCACTGCTGCATCTCACATTAGCATCCCACCCTTCTCTTGGGAAATGGAGCTGATGGGTTTGGCAAGTGTCTACACTGAAGGAAGACATTTCGAGTTTTTGATGGAATATGTGTGTAAGAGAGAGAAAGACTGGGAAAGAACATGTACGTGTGTATGAATACCCATACAGAGATTCTATTTGCCTAAAGACTTTAGCTGACCTTCCTGTCCAAACAACTCTGTTTCAAACACCAGTCAAAGTTCCTTTAAAAAGCTTATTGTAGTTAAGTGACAATGTGCTGTTTACCTATAGCACCATTTGCAAAACCCAAGCGCTTAACTTAAAAGCAAGGACATGAACAGTTGAGGACATCATAAATCCTAGGTTGCTCACATAATAAACATAAAGACATTGGACAAGAATTCCAAAAGAAGGAGCCTAAAGTTAAGGTTTAATGGAGCCAGGCAAAAATTTTCAACTGAAACCTTTTTCAGCCCGCCACTCCCCCACCCCCCCCCCCAAAAAAAACCCACGTGGATTCAGCAACACCAAAACATTTGTGTTACTTTCACTGAATGGTTTGGTTAAAACAAATTATAATAAAAAATTTTCACTGACATTTTTAAAACAAAATGTTTCAATTTTTCGATTCAAAAACAACTTTTCATTTTGAAATGTCCTTTCACTTTATTTTAAAAAATTGAAAAATGCTCAAAAACTAAATTAACTGTTTAGTTTTGGGTTGAGTAAACTATTTTGTTCAGTTTGCAACTTTTTATTATTATTTGGAATATGCCCGCTTCTTTTAACCTTTCCTTATTGCTCAAGTTTTTTAAACCTTTTATCATTTCTGTTGCTTTCCTCTGGACTCTCTCCAATTTATCCACGTCTTTCCCAAAGTGTGGCACCCAGAACTGGACACAGTACTCCAGCTGAGGCCTCAGAAATGCCAGATGGAGCAGGACAATTACTGCCATGTCTTATGTATAACACCTCTGTAAATATACCTTAGAGTGACATTTGCCTTTTTTGCAACTGCATCACCTTGTTGACTCATATTCAGTTTGTGATCCACAGCAGTACCAGCACCCCACCAGGATTCCCCATTTTGGAGCTGTGCATTGGATTTTTCCTTTCTAAGTGCAGCACTTTGGATTTGTTTCGGATACTGTACATTTAGTTGAATAGAAAAGTTAATTATAGACTATCAAACTATGGAGAAATGATGTATGACGTGTATGCAGAGATAGGTCCAGCTCCTCAGGTGGGGCCAAGTGATGTCAATGGAGCAACACTCTACCGACTGAAGATCCAGCCCATACTTGTCATGTTTCTTTTTCAGAAGAGCTTTGTGTCGGGTTTATATTTTGAGATAAATGATAAAAGAATCATATTTAATGTGGGTCAGAGCTATGGTGGTGCTTGCATGAAAAATGCATTTCTTTGTACTTGCTAAGAATAGTGGGCGGCATTCTCCACTCTGTGGCATTAGGTATATACCACTGCGACTCCATGGACGTCAATGAATTTATGCCAGCTTAAATTGGTGTTATGGGCTCACCAAGGCCAGATCCTCAAAAGGTAATTCTCATTGGACTTAATGGGAGTTAGGGGCCTATATACCTCTGAGGATCTAGGCAAAAGCTCTAAGGAGGACAAGCTGGACTAAATCAGGGAAATGTCCTAGCTCAGGCAGGCCCTGACTTAAGTGGGAAATTGACAAGCATTATCTGGGAGGCAGCTCAGTTCTAGTGCTGGACAGCTCTGGAGAGCTGAGGTTTAGTCCCAGTCTTTCCACTGATCTGCTGGATGACCTTAAGCAAGTAATTTCACCTTTCCCATCCCAACCTCTCTCTGTCTCATCTATTCAGATTGAGTTCTCAGGGCAGGGACTGTCTCCTGCTATGGGGTTGTGCAGAGCCCAGCACAGTGGGGTCCCAAGGTCAGCTGAGGCCTCTGGATGCTACAGTAATGTTGCAGTCCCTTTTTATCCTGTCCCACTGTGATGAACTGGGACTGTTCTTAATGTGGTCTTTGAATGCTGAGTGGGGAGTGTTGGCCTGGGAAGGTTGCAGGGGAGTTTGGCTGGGACGGTCTGCATTGGGGATGGGAGACTAGCCTTGAGGGAGGAGACCTGAACACGTAACGTGAGAACCCAGGAAGGGGGTTGGAGGCCAGGTGACACCTCTGCCCGGGAAATTGGACAAAGGCTGGGGGAGGAGCCGGAGAGAGGCTGAGTGAGAGGCTGGAGGGAGTTTCAGTCTGGAGCTGGCTGGAGAAATGGAGGGGAGCCCAGACGGGCTCAGGCTCCCCAAGGGGGCTGTGGTGTCCCTGGGGCCCCAAGGCGGACCTAACTGAGGGGTCCTGCTGTCTGTACCTGCAAGACCTGTCTTGGACTGTGTCCCTGTCATCTAAATAAACCTTCTGCTTTACTGGCTGGCTGAGAGTCATGGTGAACCGCAGGGAGCCGGGGGTGCAGGGCCTTGTCTCCCCTACACTCTGTGACACCCACATACATAGTGCTTGTGGCTTTCTTATCGGCATATGTTGCTTTCTAAGTTGTTCTTTGCCCAAAAAGGTGTTTAGGCCCAAAGGGTTCAAATAAGCATCCAAACCACCAAACATTTTGAAGTTTACCCATCCATCATCCTAGCACACCCAATATTACCACCACTTTCTAACCAATATACAGAAGACTATGTGTCATTGGCTTCTGGAAAAAGCATGAACCCTCTTGCCAAACAGTCAGCAATTGTTCAGCGAGTGATTCACAGCCAGGAATCGAAAATGCCGGCAGCAAAGCCTCTGTCAGTAGCAAGCATTCCGCAAAGACTCAAGAAGGGCAAGTACACATGTTCAGCTGGTTTACAGGGCTTGCAAAACAAAGGTGGTCGGGGGTTTTCTAAACATGAAACACCAGAGAAAAATTGGCACAGTGTCAAATGAAAAATGTGTTTGTTTTCCCACAGCTCCAGAGTCCCTACACCCTTGGAATACCTACAAAGAAACGCTTTTCCACAACTAAGAGACCTGAAGCACTAATCTACAGATCGATATGAGCCAGATTCTGTACTGAGCTGCTTGGAGCTATTTTAACCAGCTGAGGGTCTAGCCCTAAATGTTAAGAATATATGCTGGCATGGGCAGCAAAATGCAACAATCCAAAGGCTAAATTGTGCTTGTAGACAGCCACGATTCCTCCCCAGACACCATCTTGCACCAGGGCAGGGGCAGGGGCAGCTCTATGTATTTTGCCGCCCCAGCATGGCAGTCAGGTGCCTTCGGTGGTGCACCTGCGGGAGGTCTGCCAGTCCCCCGCCTTTGGTGAACCCGCCGCCGAATTGCCGCTGAAACCACAGGACTGGCGGACCTCCCCCAGGCATGCTGCTGAAGGCCGCCTGACTGCCGCCCTCACAGCGACCGGCATGCCGCCCCCCGCGGCTTACCGCCCCAGGCTTAGTGCGCTGGTGCCTGGAGCCGCCCCTGGACAGGGGAGAGAGATTATTTACTGTCACCTGCAAAAGGTGGAGTTTACATCCTCCCACAAACCCAGCCAGCTGTGCTGCCTAGAGAGGAGAAGCCTGCTTACTCCCTGCCCCCTCCGTCCCCACCCGAGTTTAGTCACTGAATCTGCACTCCACAAAGGACCTATATTCAAGATGCAGATAACCCATCCTTCCTCCCCTACTCTCCTGCCTGGTTGCGCTAGGCCTAGTCCCAATCTAGCCCACTCTGCATTGTGCACACTTCCCCTTCTTGCCTGGTCTGTATTGGCTAGTTGTACTTTAGCTTTGCCAGTGTTTGCTGGTCTCAGAATAGTCCAGTCTGGGACTTGGCTTTGCTGTTGGTTTACAGTACAGGAGCCCAAGCCATCTCCCTCCTAATGCTAGTTTGTTTTTCCTCTGATGGGGTCAGGCCATGAGTTTGCCTCTCTTCTGCCAGCATCTGATGCACTCTGTTCTGCAGAAAATTTCGATATGCTTTCAGAAATAGGAGGGCCTGATTGTGCAATCCCGTGCTCATGTGCGTAGTACCAATGGGAGTAGTCCCATTTCGACCCGTGGGCCTGATCCAAAGCCTACTGAAGTTAATCAGTAGGGAATCTTTCTACTTGAAGGCGATGGGCGATTTTTATTGACTTCAGGGGACTTTGGATGAGGCCCAGTGCTAATAAGGGTTTGTGGAATGGGACCTATTATACAGAGTGACTGCTTTATTAGTCTGAGGCTACACACCTTGCTGGAGATAGATAGTTTATTTGCAAAATAAGAACTTTTAATGCATCATAATTGTTGAAAATAGAGAAACGTGGATCAGCACGATAAGAACCTAGGCTAGGATTTTCAATAAGCCTAAGGAAGTTGTGCACTTGGGAGCTTGGCACCTAACCCCCTTAGATACCTTTAAATCCCAACCCAAACCTGTATTTGAGATTTGCAAAAGTTGACAACTTCTGATATGTATCTAAACTCTGTTCTTCAAATGGCGTACTTCTAACCTCTCTCAGGTCTAATCTTCTTGCTCAGGGCTGGTCTACACTGAAAACAGGGCACAAGGAAGTATTAGCTCTTCCAAAGTTTACACTAACAGTAATTCTGTATAACACATCCCCCTTTTTAGAAGAATCCATTTATAATACCAACAGCACGTTTACAGGGAGGCACTAAACTGGAGACCTGGGACCAATCCCTAATTTTGTGGTCAATCTGTTGAGCAACCTTGTTCATATAACATCACCCCTCTGTGCCTCAGTTTCCTCTATTAGAAAAACTGGATAATGGCACCTATTCACCTTTGTAAAGTTGTTTATGGCCAAAGGGTTACACAAGAGCTAGTTATTACTATTATTAAAAATAGCACAATGGATGTAACTCAATCGCCCTCATGACCCCAAACATAATCTTACAAAAGATCCATGTGCCTGGAGTATGGCTATAAAAATATATCTCTCGGTATTTTTGTTGTGGGGGTTGTTGTATAATAGCAACAATAAAGTTCACTTTGCCTCCAACAACTGTTACAAGTCCAATAATGATGAACTGAGGTTCCATAGCCTGTGTTATGCAGAAGCTCTGACTAGATGTTGATAACGGTCCCTTTTGGGCTTAAAAACTAGGACTGAATCTGTGAAGAAATCGCAGTTATCGATATATGGCCTAAGGGCCCTCTTAAAAATACAGACCCTGATTCAGAAAAACGTCCCTAGTCAGCAAAGCCCATAAGTGTCTGCTTAAGAAAGAGGACAAGGCTAGTGAGGTGACATCTTTTACTGGCCCAACTTCGGTTGGTTTTCGCTAATAGCCAAGCTGTTAAGTTACACAGGGCTCTTCTTCGGGTTTGGGCAAAGTAATCTGAGTGCTGAGCACGTATCTAACTCCCAGTGACATCAGCAGAACTTACAAACATACATAATGTTACGCACTTGCGTAAGGGCTTTCCTGAATGGGGTAGACAATGGGTGCTTACATGATTTTCTGAATCTGAACCACAATGAGTTAAAGCAAAAACACTGCATTACATTTGCAGAACAGTGACGTTTGGATTCCAAAAAGTGACTCCAAAAGCAGTTTACAAAATAACAACTACTCTTATAATGAGACCAAAGTCTGTCACTGCAACCACATTGGAAGATTTTACAGGCACTTAAGAAGCTTCCTTTGGGGGGCACAGTCTGCTGTTGTTCAAACAGCAACAAAAAAGGGGGAAAGCAGCAAAAGGAACAAAAGGATAAGAGCGAGATGGAAGAGTGTAATAGCGTCTGCTGCCTCTTGAACAGTTACAAGGCCTGGCTTGCCCTCTCCCAAAGGAAAACTTAACTTTTCAGCTATATCTTCTTATCCAGCCCTAACTCCCTTCCTTGGAGATAACTACAGGAGACCCGCTCTGTCCTCACTGAAATGCACTCTGACCCTCTACAGCCCACGGGCAGCCTCACCCCATTAATTAACGGGGAACATTGCTGTGGCACAGGGGCACTGGGCCTATTTTAATCACAGGGGCCAGCCACAGTGTGAGAAAGAAAAATGGGAATAATAGGACAATAGGCAGAGGCAGTCAAATAAGATGGTAAGTGAGAAAAATGTTATGTGAGAGAAATATCAAGAGGGCTGTATGGAAAGAGAACAGACAAGTAGGCTACCTTTGTGGTTATGGTATTGAAGTGGGACTCAGATGATCTGGGTTCAATTTCCGGCTCTGCCACAGATTTTCTGTGTAACCCAGGGCAACTCATTTAATTTCTCTGTGCCTCAGTTCCCCTTCTATAAAGAATAAGAAAAAATAATTGTGACACTCTGTACCAGGAAACACCCTGCACCCCCATATTCATCCTTATCTGATTGTGACTAATGCAAAGTTTGTCATGTTGGGTGTCTTTGGAAGGCTCATGATGCACTGAGCATTGTTGTTGTAGTGATGTTATAGGTTGTATTTTCATGTATCTAGCTATGAGGTTGAAAATGTATCCTCATGACTTAAAACAAGCCCAGGCAAAACTCTCCAGGAACGGAGGGGCAGTTCACATCTCATCAGGGCATGTATGGGACAAACCCAGCCCAGCCTCACAGGAACAAAGGACGCTGGCCTAGGATGCAACAAAGGATCTGTTGGACTCTTGAGAGAGTCACCCCCCTTCCCTTGGTCAGTTTGGGACTACGATGAGGTAATGCTCACCTGACCCTGAAGGGGGCGGGGGCAAAGCCAAGAGGGAAAAAAGAACATGATAAAAGGGAGAGAAGTTTGCCATGTTCTTCCTCTCTCTTCCACCTCCATCTGCAGACATCACCACCAAGCGATTGAAGAGCTGATCAAAGGGGAGAGCCTGGCTGAAGGGCAACCAGCCAGCCTGTGGTGAGAGGCATCTACATTTGTAAGGGCATTGAAAGTGTTATGATCAGCTTAGAATGTGTTTTGCTTTTATTTCATTTGACCAAATCTGACTTGTTGTGCTTTGCCTTATAATCACTTAAAATGTATCTTTTGTAGTTAATAAATCTGTTTGTTTATTCTACCTGAAACAGTGTGTTTGGTTTGAAGCGTGTCAGAGTCACAAGACTCCTTTTGGGATAACAAGCCTGGTACATATCAATTTCTTTGTTAAATTAACAAACTCATATAAGCTTGCAGTGTCCAGTGGGCATAACTGGACACTGCAAGACGGAGGTTCCTAGGGTTGTGTCTGGGACCGGAGCTATTGGCTAGTGTCATTCAGTTGTACAATCAAAGCAGCAGCTTACGTGCTAGAGGCCAGTCCAGGAGTGGGGTTCTCACAGCAGAGCAGGGTAAGGCTGACTCCCAGAGTCGAGGATTGGAGTGACCTAGCATATTGCCGGTCCAGATAACACCAGGGGAACGTCACAATAATACTTCCCTATTTCATTGGGATGTTATAAAGATAAACCTGTTACTAATTGGGAGCTGCTCCAATACTGGGTGATGGGGGACGGAGAGTGTGTTATGAGTACTTTGACAGATAGTTTACAGCAAACCTGATGAGAAATCTAGGACAAAATGTTGTGGCCATTGAGAGAGTTGTAATAATTTTCTATGCCATCCACTAACATAAGTGCAAACATTAGCTAAGCGGGTTATGCAATAGTTCAGAACTGAAGTGTTCTAGTATGAAAAAAGCTTAGGTTTGTATAACCAAAACTTTTGTACACTTTTGTAATCATTAAAACACCCACTGATGTTTATCTTTTATTTGCAAAAGAACCCTTAATTGCTTGGAACATACTCTCTTCCACAATTATTATCCATCTGGAGGCCTTTAGCTTTGATTTAAATCAAAAACTTTGCTAGGTTTGTCAAAGAAATGTGTCAGTTCCTATCCAAGAAACTCTCAGTCTGGCAAAGGAATCTTGGGGGAAAATGTTTTTTATTATTTTCATGCAGAATTTATTTTTACCCTTTTTTGCCCTTTTAAAGCAATTTTTAAGCTGTAAAATTCAAGAATTTCACTAAAAATGGAATATATCTGGGATGACGAGTGGGAACTCAATGATAGACAGAGAAGCCCTGCACTTGTAATCCCTCATCCCCTGGTGGAGCTCCATTCATGGAGTTTCCTGGCAGCACAAAGATCCATCCAGGTAGCTCTGATTATAGGTTTGGGGTCATCAGTAGGTAGCTCCTTTTCTATAACTGGCAGTCTTGGAAAATAAGAGTTACCCTCAATAGTCAAGAATTTAGGCAGTGACTGAATAAATTCTACAGCACTGGAGTTCTTGAACATTGTGGAATGGCAACTACTCTCATGTTTGACTTTTTATGGCAATTTCCCAGGTGGTGAAGCTTCTTCAAAGAGCTATTTCTTTCTATTTTTTCTTTATCCTTCTCAAGGCTTGAAATATCTTCTGTATTACAAATCCTTTCCTCTGTAACATTTGTTCTAGAATTCCAGTCAGCCATCACCTGAGACATACTTCCGGTTAAAGATGAGCAAATTATTTAGCATTTTGCCCAGCTTCTGTCTATTGTGTTCTTCAAAATAATTCTCAAATCTGATTCATCTTCCCCTTCTTCCTCCATTTCGGAATCATCTAGTAAGTCTACTCAGTGGTTCAGAGACATTTTCAAGCAGATGCCTGGGATGCTCAGTGTGGCCTAGTGGAAGGGCACTGCTCTGGGACTTGGAAGGCCTAGATTTCACACTGACCTGCTATGTGATCTTTGGCAAGTCACTTCACATCTTTGTGCTTCTCTAATCCCTTTCCACCCTTTATCTATCATATTTATTTGAATTGTTACTCTTCAGATCAGGAACTGTGTGTTTGTACAGCACCCAGCACAATGGAGCCTTGATATTGGTTGGAGCTTCTAGGTCCTTCTCTAATAATAATAATAATAATAACATTTACTCCAAGAAAGAAGTAAATTGTGTGATAGACCCAGACCAGTGGGGTACAGGAGTCTGGTAGAGGGCAAATATACTGATCACTGGATGAATAGTTTTCTGTTCTCTGAGTGACCAGAGCAGGGGCTGCACTAGAGTAATCAGGAACCTGCTAGAACCAGTTAAGGCAGGCAGGCTAATTAGGACACCCCCAAACCTCCCAATTGACCTGGACTGTGGGTTCTTCCAGAGGGGAAGGTCTCTGGGCTGTTACCCAACCCACATGGTGAATCTCTGAGGCAAGAAAATACGCCAATAAGCACAAGACCCACCAAGATAGAGGAGGAACTTTGTCACAATTAGTAAAATAATGTTTCAGACAAGTTAAGCATTTGATGTTGGTTATTGTTTTCCATGTGCAGTCAATAAAAGTGGATTATTATTGTTGTTGTTTAAGAAATCTAAAATAAGATTGTAAGAGGGTATCTACACTTTTAAGGACCTGGGGCCAATCAACCCTATTCAGTTAACCCCGCTCCTGTGCAGGGTATGGGCCTTGGTAGTCCAGTAGTTGAGGGCTGCAGTATGAAGAAGTGATTCAATCAATGAAATTATATTGCTAATAGCAAAGTTTATTACAGATCAGGATACATGCGATCCCAGTGTAGATCAGAATAACAGGGAACTAAATGGCAGATGAAGCAGCTAAAAGCAGTGTAAGAAATAGAAGATTGGCATAGAAATACCCTTGAGTAAACAGAAATTCAAAAGCCTACTACAGAAAACATTAAAAGAGGAACAGCAAAAAATTTGGATCAAGAGAAAAAGAGGAATAAGAGGTTTCTTTGAATTGTGCCCTAGCATCGAGAATAATGACATACCCAAGGGCCCGGATAGGAAAAAATTAAGTGATTTGGTTTCAAGTACTAGCTGGCCATTGTGGTTTAAACAAAAAGTCTTTTTTGAATAAACAAACGCAAAGATGAACTATGTGCGCGTCACCTTTTAGGGGCATGTAAAGGCTTGGGTGAAGAAAGGAGAAAGTTCTTTGAAGAATTTAAATGGTATAAAGTAACAAAAATTGTACTACATTATTTAGTAAAAATACCGGGAAAAAGGGGGAGTATTAGACATGGGGTACTATTACATGACCTGAAAGACATGGGGCAGAACGAGAGACTATACACCGCTAGGCATTTAGGAATTATAGTTGGTGGTGGCCATACGCTATGCAGTCAACCCTGCTTTGTCACAAAAAAGGAAAAAGAAAAAGAAAACTGAGGGCTGGCTTTGGGGAAAATCGAAGGTTGCTGAGAGCTGGAAGGAAGGAGAACCAGGTAGGTAGAGACCTTTGTAAGACTCCAGGTGGAAAGGCCTGGGAGTGGCCTGCTTGAGAGGGAGCTGGGAGCACTCAAAGGAGCCCAAGAGAGGCTGAGGCAAGAAGACAAACACTAGGAAACAGGGCTAGGCCCACCTGGAGAGTGGGGTAAAGACTTTGTGGCATTTGTTTTGTGACACTGATAGCCGGAAGGGGTGGAACTCTTCAAATGGCTTGGCCAGAGTAGGCTGAAGATTGTGGTGGGAAAAATTAGGCAGAAGTGGCACGAGGGGGCACTTGGGGATGGTGAGTCTGTAACAAAAATCATCTCTCTGGCATCTCCTCACTGATGAGCCTGCTTAGCTAGCAGGTCTCATCTGTACCCCCTTAACCTCCTGCTGCCTTCCAGTTATGCTTTAAACCAAACCCTCATCTTTCTTCATCTCTGCCAATGTCAGCTGTTCCAACTCCACCAGCAGCCTCCACAGCTGCCCTTTGATCTACCTGCCTTTCAAATCTGGTGATGGGTCCCAACATCTCCCAGATGCTGTTTAAACTTCTGGTGCTCTTGCGGCTTAACCTTCCTGAGGCTCCCTTTCACTCCCATAAGAATCCTAATGTCATGCATTCTAATTTTCTTTGGGCCTTTGCCTATTTGGTCTGCAGACTCTCTAGGCACCACTCCATTTCTCAGCAGCAAGCTTGTGAGCACACTTTGATCATTGTCTCAGGATGGTCGGATAAGTTCAGGGAATACAGCAGATGTTTGCAAAATCTTACCAAGCTATCAGGGTTTTGCACGTGCCCATGTCCGTGGTCCATATTCTTACCTGGAGTGCAATGGCATGACTTTGACGTCAG
Organism: Trachemys scripta elegans; assembly: GCF_013100865.1. Taxonomy (NCBI): domain Eukaryota; kingdom Metazoa; phylum Chordata; order Testudines; family Emydidae; genus Trachemys; species Trachemys scripta. The sequence continues at coordinate 127,558,783 of NC_048303.1, read as the reverse complement.
AGGAGTTATGTTGATTTATACTAGTTGAAAATGTTTGAATCTCTTTAAAAAGGTCCACCCTCTGAACTCAGGCTGGTAGAGAATTTAAGGCCCAATCTTCAAAAGTAGGAACATGCAGTTACACACACACACAAATGTGCAAGTAGGTTGTTCATGGAATTACTGCAGTGAATATGCAAATCAGATATTTGTGTATGGAAATAACCATTTATGCATCTAGCTGTCCATCTGCATGTACAATCAGGTGTTCAACTATGTATAATTTTTTGCAGGTACAACTGAACACATCTAATTTTGGGGGGAAAGGGCCCAAAGTGTTTACAGAGCTTTTGAGTGGAGATTTTTGTCCAATAAACTTCTGAAGCCATTGTTAATCCCAGCATAAAGATCAATAACCACTCAAAAGGGCAATGGAAGAGCATTCTGTAGTAGCATAAACCTATTGCATAGCCTCTCTTGTACCCTGCCCAATGGTGCAATATGCTCTTGGCGGTAGGTTTCCCACCAGTGTTTGTTCTGTGGTACAAAATAATCCCATAGCAACATTAGCAGTACTCATGAACTTTACCTCATAATATTGTAACTATGTATGATAACTCTGTGTCATTATGTCATGAAGCAATATCGTCACACATTGACACAATATCATAAAACAAAGCTGCAGTGTTGTCATATTGTGATGCTCCATCGTTACTCTTGAAGAAAATACAGGGCAGTTTAATTGTCCTGTAAACTACTGTAGGTTTAAAGGACATGGGACAGACCTGTGAAAATCAGAATTGTTTCATTAAGCTTGCAACGTATGGCAAACTTTTCTTTGAAATTCTCTTCAGAAAGGGATATAATGTTGTCGGACACCAGTAGTTTATGTCTTGTGCTTGAAGGTAAGACTGAATTTACAGAGACCTGTAATTAAACATAGCAAACATAATTTTAACAATGAGCTACATTACTGAATGCAATGATCTATGGATGGAAATGTTTGATTTTTAATTCCAACCATTGCTTATCTCAATAAATCCATTTGCTTTACTGTAGCAAGGTTCGTTTTTAAGCCTGTGTCTGTAATAATTAGAGATGAACCCGAATCACAAAATTCTGATCCAAATCTAGAGCTAAATTGTCCCAATTGTTCTGAGATGTTAATATTCGGGATTTTATACCTGTAACAAAACAGAGGCCAAAAGTGATGTTTGGCTCTAGATCTAAGCGCTCCCAAAGAATGTTTCAGACCATAGTTTTAGTTTGGTTGTATCTCAAATAAGAATGTGGGTTTTTTTGTTTTGTTTGTAAACAAACACTTACTATCCTATTTGAATTGCTACTGAAGCAGCCAGTCAAATCACATGGGACTCGATGTCTATTTCACATGTAGATCCTTACAACTAATTGAAAAATTGTTGCATGTGGGCATTAAAGAACTTTTTTGAATTTATGCTGTTCTTCCTGGTTAGTAGGTTGCATTCTTTTGTGTTGCATAGAATTTCTTCTAGGACATTTTGTCCCCCAGGCTTCATTAGTTAGGGTGGTTTTTCTTTTTCCCTGATTGCATAACTTTAGCCAGGAAGTTAACGCTCTTTCTGTCTAGCTCCACATAACCCTGTTTGCTCTCATAATTCCTATACGAATCTACAAATGCAATGCTTATCTGCATAATTTGGGTGTTTATTTTAGTCTTTTCAGAGGGTGGCTCACGGTACAGAGTAATGTTTTTGTATCAAACTGCTAAATGCTCCACTGTACCTGGATGAGTGCAATGATATCAGAAGAATATTGTACAGGTGGGTTTTTCATAGTCCCATAAGGGACTTATATGCCCCATTCCCATTGTTTTTTTTTTTTTTATGGCATTTGGACACCTCGCTCCCTTAGACACCTTTGAAAATCCTAGCCTGTGTTTTTATAGTAGGAGGCAAACCCTAAACAACTTCCAGACAGCTAGTAAATAGGATCACACTGTGCAATTAAACACATTAACTCCATCATGCTGGTTAGCTCTGCATTCAGCAATGACCCATTCACTTAATAGACCTATCTATCTCATAGAGCTAGAGGGGACCTTGAAAAGTCATCAATTCCAGTCCCCTGCCTTTACAGCAGGACCAAGTACTGTCTCCCTGACAGATTTTTGCCCCAGATCCCTAAATGGCCCCCTTAAGAATTGAACTCTCAACCCTGGGTTTTGCAAGCCGATACTCAAACCACTGAGCTAGCCCTCCCCTCAACTTAATAGCCTGACATCAAATGCTTGTCGTCACTGGGGAGTTCAGCCATTGGTGCACAGCCACAAGTTTTCAGGTTAGGAAGAAAACCTCAAAAAGTGAATCAAACATAACCAGTGCAGAGGGGCTGAGGAGAGCCTGGAACAATAGCTCAGAGAGGTGTGAACTGCCTAGAGGGGTTAACTCAGATGCCCAGTGATGATCATAGACATCACCATTGTTAACTATTCCACACCTCTGGATAGGAAAGAAAGGGAGGGTCACAGATCTGCACAGGTCATTGTGAGAGATGCCTCCCTTGGTGCCACAAGGGGTAGGCTTTGGGAGATACCACTACTTGTATTTCCCCCCAGTCAAGAAGGAACCGAATCCCAAAGCCCAGGGACATATTCAAGACCCAGAGAAGGGAAGCTCAGTGGAGCCAAGTGGCAACATGAGTATATTTTGAACATCTGGACAATCTACTGTGAGCAGCCTCTCATTCTGGCGAATCACTTGGATGAAGTTTATTTTGTGGGTGCAGCTTGGAAGAGTAGCAACATGCATTTTTTCCATTCTGACCTTTGCAGGGTGGGTGGGATGTAGCAGCTCCATGGAAGTTGCTCTTCTCCACTCCCAAGTACAGCTACCGCTACCCATAGACTAGACAGCCCATAGCAAAGAGTAAGGGGGCGACTTTCATCCCCAGAGTTCCTGGGCAGCCATGCAAGGTGAGCCATAGTTTGGCCCTAAATAAACCAGACAGGCATAGGAAGGATTATTAGCCTCATTTTAGAGGTGGGGAACTGCACTCAAAGAAATTCAGTTACTTGCCCAGGGTGACATAGGAAATCTTTAGCAGAGCCAGGAACTGATTCCAGATCTCCTAAGCCCCAGTCTAATGTCTGCATCCCATCAACCATCCTTCCTCCTGTATTTGACTTAGCTTTGCAATCATCATCATCAAAAGTAAAAAATATGTGATGGGGATGGGGGAACTTATAGTTATAAAATAGTTTTTAAAAACGTGAAAAGTTCTGAGCTATCACAGGGCTGAGCACAGCATGGAAGCTGTAGATAGATAACAACAGATTAGGGCTCCTTTGAAAATCCTAACCAAAGAAAGAGTGTTGACCATGCTGGGGATACTGTGATCAGCCATGAACATTTCATGTGCGTACCATTAAGATAACCAGAACAACAGGGAAATACTTTTAAACAGAATCCTGGGAGATGAAAAGCATAGGTCCTGCATTTCATCAATTGCTCTCTAGTAGACAGGAAATTCCAAATGAACAAAGTAATTGTAAGAGGGCACTTCTGAGTAATTTAAATGTCTGACCTGATTTTCAAAAGGTTATAATTAGATACAAAAGTGAGCAGAAACCCCAGGACAAAACACTCCTCTACCCTGGGAGAGGCCAAGTCTAAACATTCTGAGTTTGCTCCTCTCCCTATAATAGGTGAGACACAAAGCTAGGATTTGCCCATGCCTGAATTTTGGAGTTGGGTCAAAGTATTGTATCTCCAATTTACCTGTAGTTACACTGTAGTGGAGAAGATCCTTGTATTGGTAATAGTCAGCATTTATAGAGCACTAGTACAGAAATTAACTAATTATAGTTAAATCCCCCTGTGATGTAGATGGGTTAGTATTAATATCCCCATTTTACAGATGAGCACACTGAGATAGAAAGGAGTAGTTTTCCAAATGGCACATACTGAGTCAGGGGTGGAGCTAGTTCTAATACTCAGGCCTGCCTGACTCCTACCCCTGTACCCATTCTTCCAGACCACACTATCTCGCAAAGCCAGCTTTGACATTTCCAGTCAATGAAGATTTAGCCACCAAAACCACATTGGAGTCAAAGGAGCTATGGGTGCCTTCCACCAGTTGAGGATCTGGACCATGGACTTCAATGGAATTTATATCATTAAAATCTGTGGGATTCTTTGAAAATTAAGGAGTAAAGTCTTTTTTTTTTTATTTTATTTTAAACATTCATCACTTTGTGACCAATAAGTGGGGTTGAGCTAGATGACCACCGGAGGTCTCTTCCAACCCTAAACTTCTATGATTCTATGAAGAGCTAAGACATACTTATGTGGGGCCTAGACAGAAGCAATGCTTTTGTTTCCATACTACTCCAGGCAATTGGAGGCAGCAATGAACTTACCTATCAGTAAACCCCTGTGCACTTTTACACTGGTCACTTCCCTGAAAAGGCTGTTGTGCAAACAAGATAATCTGATGGCTTCACACATTCCAAACAGAGGGAGGAGCATCAGTGAGGTTCATGGAGAGGAGCAACAGCCAATGAACTGGGGAGAGGGACACAGAAGAGAAGCAACAGCTCTTCTCTTTCTCCTCTGTTTTTTCCCCAGCAGAAAAATAATAGTGCCCTAGAAGTCAATGTCAAGCAATGGGCCAGGTCCTCAGCAGGGCTTGTCCACACTGGCACTTTACAGCACTGCAACTTTCTCGCTCAGGGGTGTGAAAAAACACCCCCCAGAGTGCTGCAAGTTTCAGTGCTGTAAAGTGCCAGTGTAGACAGTGCCCCAGTGCTGGGAGCTACGCCCCTCGCGGAGGTGAGTTTTTTATAGTGCTGGGAGAGCTTTAACGTTGCCCATGAAGATGTGCCAGGCAAATCAGTGCATCTCTACTGACTTAAATGGAGCTGTGTCAGTTTACAGAATTCCCAGGCTGAGACTCTGAGGTATGAAGTTCAGAGGGACTTTCACAGCAGGGAAAACATGGGTGGCAAAAGAAAACACTTGTACACTTCTTTTTTTAGGTCATTTTCCAATCTTTCCTCAGCTGTTGCCAAAAGTGGGGTCTGAGTAAGATTGCTCTCTTCCTTACAGCTCGATGCTGCAGTGAAGTCATAATGCTGGGCTTACTCCATCTGTCTATTGACATGGAGATGATCGTGAGTCACAAGTCAACGTGGTGACTTGACTGCTGTGTGCTACACTGCAAAGTTGTCTCTTTTCCCCAAGTCTCATGAAACAATATTTAATGCTTGTCTTGTGCAACATAACGCTGGCCGTACCTCTTGACTGACTTCACTCTTGTCTATGCTGCATTTAGGTCTGCTAAAGGCTATTCATAGTATTATATATACTTATTCATATTACCAAACTGCCCCTGAGCCCTAGTCCTATAGCAGAACACCACGGCACAAGCCATTCCTACGGCATGCACCAAATAACTACTTACCTATCAAGCAAAAGATTTTATTCCATCTCTCACGCTGGTAGGTCCCTCAATGGTTATTAGCCAAGATGGTCAGGGAAACAACCCCGTGCTCTGGATGTTCCTAGTTTCTGACTGCTAGAAGCTGGGACTGGACGACAGGGGATTGATCACTCAATGATTGCCCTGTTCTGTTCATTCCCACTGACACACCTGGCATTCGCCCCTGTCAGAAGACAGGATACTGGGCTAGATGGACCATTGGTCTGACCCAGTATGGTTGTTCTTAGGGTACATCTAACACATGGGGTCCCAGAAATCTTGTTTAGAGTAGGTCTGCACCAGAAAAGGTTTCCTGGTATATTTTGCTAAGGGGACCAGTATAAGCTATATCAGCAAAACACTTGTATTCCAATATAAGCTGCATCTCCACTAGGCCAGGTTCACGGGTATAGCTAGCCCCCTGTTCTAAGCAAGGAGCTATACCGGTATAGCCATGCCAGCAAACCCTCCTACTGGTTCCCCCAGCAACATAAAATAGACCCGTAAAAGAACGTGTAAGCCGGTGTAACTACATCAACACTAGGGCTTTTGCCAGTATGAAAATAGCGCCAGAAAATCACATCCCTCATTGACATGCTACACTGGCAAACATTTCTGTTGGCCTGGACTAAGCATTTACATCTCTTATTTGACTTTATAAACCCTTGAGGATCTAATTTCAGGCGCTTTTGCCACAGTAGGGCTCTGATATTAGCACATGTCTGGCCAGAAGTGAAATGTTCCTCCCTTGGTAACTGTTTTCAATCAGTACTCCCAGAGCTCATCCTGTTCTTTGAGTGTGTGTGTTGGGGGGGGGGGGGGGAGGGAATGCAGGGATGTGCTGCACAAGAGAATCCTTCATTCTTTGCTCACTGAATCTCCTTCACTGTAACTTTCTGCATGGCTGCATTAGACTTGTTTTCAAATGGTGTCAAGGAACTGGGCTCGCTATTGTGGAAGGCAAAGGAAACACATCACCCAAACTGGGCCTTCAAAAGTTTCTTATGATTTGGTGGGAGAAGCTGCTCTAATTATCCTCCTGGGACATTTGCGTACTGCAGAAAAGAGCCATGTTAGCATAGTCAGATGCCTCAAACCTTGTGGAATCTTTGTGTGTTGGAGGAAGGTCTTCAAAAAGGCTTAAGGGAGTTTGGAAGAGTTGAGTGCCTAACTCCCTTAGACACTTTGAACATCCCACCTGTAAAAATGACCTGCTATGTTGAAGACGAAGGTACTAACTGAATACAGAGCAGCCTTACTTGTTAAATAATGGTAAAGGGGAGGATATGAAAACTATCTAGAATAGCGTGAAAGGTGTAAATATCAAAGAGGGAAAGGATTTTATTGGGGTGGTCCATGGGGTGTCATTGCTGAAATGAAGAGAAACTGAGTCAAGGAAACTTTAGAATGAATGCCTGAAAATGTTTCCTTACGGTAAGTTTCACTAGAATGTGCAAGTCTCCTAAGTGCTGGAAATAGAGCTGGGTGAAATTTTTTGCACAAAAAACTTTTTTTTTTTTCAGTGAAAAATGCAGATTTGGTGACATCAAAACATTTTTGAATGTATATTGATTTCACCTAATTTTTTGTTTAAAAAAAAAATTCAAAAAAATTCTGGAAAAAAAAAGCAAAACCTGCCAATTTGGGCAATTTCAAACCAAAACATTTTGATTTTTCTATTTGAAACAACTTTATTTGAAAATTTCCTTTAATTTTATTTTTAAAAGATTCAAAACCATTTAAATACTTGACATTGGAACAAAATGTTTCACTCGACTTGAAACAACATTGTTTTGACTTTTCAATTTGCAAAAAAAAAAAAAAATTAATTGGTTTGGGTCCAGCCTGAAACTTGTTTTTAATTACATCTTTGAAATCACCACAAACCAAAAAATCAATTTTTAGCCCAGCTCTAACAGGAAATCCCATATTTTGAGTCATTTAAAGCTAGATAGAACAAAATACGGGAGAATATGCTGTTGGGAACAATCCAGCACTGGCAGGGGGATGAACATGCTGACCATGGGTCTTTATTTATTTTAGGTTTTTTTATGGGTGTGACCCTACAGTCCTTAGCTAAAACTTTCATTGCATGCAATGGGAACTTTGCCCAAGTACTGGAATTCATGACTGGCTCTAAAGATTATATGACATGACATAGGTGACATAGGTGCCTTGCTGGGAGACTGAAACAGAGCAGATTGGTCCCAATTATCCTGATCTGGCTAGATCGTTGGGCTCAATGGGTAGTGATCCATGTCTAGTTGGCAGCCGGTATCAAGCGGCGTGCCCCAAGCGTCGGTCCTGGGGCTGGTTTTGTTCAATATCTTCATTAATGATCTGAAGGATGGCGTGGACTGCACCCTCAGCAAATTTGCAGATGACGCCAAACTGGGAGGAGTGGTAGATATGTTGGAGGGTAGGGATAGGATACAGAGGGACCTTGACAAATTAGAGGATTGGGCCAAAAGAAATCTGATGAGGTTCAACAAGGACAAGTGCAGAGTCCTGCACTTAGGACGGAAGAATCCCATGCACTGTTACAGACTAGGGACCGAATGGCTAGGAAGCAGTTCTGCAGAAAAGGACGTAGGTGTTACAGTGAACGAGGAGCTGGATATGAGTCAACAGTGTGCCCTTGTTGCCAAGAAGGCTAATGGCATTTTGGGCTGTATAAATAGGAGCATTGCCAGCAGATTGAGGGACATGATCATTCCCCTCTAGTCGACATTGGTGAGGCCTCACCTGGAGTACTGTGTCCAGTTTTGGGCCCCACACTACAAGAAGGATGTGGAAAAATTGGAAAGAGTCCAGCGAAGGGCAACAAAAATGATTAGGGGGCTGGAGCACATGACTTCTGAGGAGAGGCTGAGGGAACTGGGATTGTTTAGTCTGCAGAAGAGAAGAATGAGGGGGGATTTGATAGCTGCTTTCAACTATCTGAAAGGGGGTTCCAAAGAGGATGGATCTAGACTGTTCTCAGTGGTACCAGATGACAGAACAAGGCCCTGGCTGGGATGATTTAGTTGGGAATTGGTCCTGCTTTGAGCAGGGGGTTGGATTAGATACCTCCTGAGGTCCCTTCCAACCCTGATATTCTATGATTCTGAGACCATTCAAACATTGCCCCAGACACTGATGATGGACCCAGCTTTTGACACTTTGTGACATTACCATGTGCTCTGCTTAACCTTGCTTGTGATGAGCTGGCCACTAGCCAATCATTTCCCAATGGAAGAGGGATAGGGCCCCCTGATATTGGCAAATCCTATCAGCCTCCCCTCTCAAATGATCTGAGAGACAGTTTATCAGAGACTCTGCTTGAGTCCCAGCTCCATCAATCAATCAAGATGGCTGCTTAGGCACAAAGAATGAGAGCGAAAAGATAAGAGAGGAAAAGTTCTCCCCGACAAATAGTTAGTCATAAAAAGAAAAGAATGAGTAAAAAGGAAACTGGGACAGCCAGAGAAGAAAAAAACTGAAATGACATTGGCACAGAAAAGGCTGAGTAGAACTGGTACAGAGAGTCAGAAAAGGAGATTTGAGATGCAGTCCAAAGAAAAACCATTGTTTGAAACAGAAAGATTTCCCTGATTGATGAGGTTACGCAGATTAACCAGGACCCACCCTTATTTAAAGGGAGGTGCTCTAAGGTGGTAATGAGGGTACTGTGCTTGTTGTCTCTCAATGATTTCCCTATCAAATATGACCAGTGTACAAGTATAAAAACCTGTTTCCTATCTGCTAGCACTGCAAGCTCAGCCTGAACCAGACAGTTTAGATTCATAGAGTTTAAGGGCAGAAGGGACCATTCTGCTCTTCGAGACTGACCTCCTGCATAACACTGGCCATAAACTTGAACCAAGTGTCTCTGCACGCCCATAACTCTTGGTTCAGCTACAGCACCTCTTTTAGAAAGACACCCAATCTTGCTTTAAATACTTAGTAATGGAGAATCCACCACACCCCTAAATAACTTGCTCCGAAGATTCATTATCCTTGCTGTTAAAAATGTGTCTTATTTCTAGCCTGAATGTGCCTAGCTTTAGGTTCCTGCCATTGGATGTTATGAGCCCTTTGTCTGCTAGAGTAAAGAATCCTCTACTATCAGAAACCCCCTTTTGTAGGTATTTAGAGACTGTGATCAAGTCACCTCTTAACATCCTCTTCGTTACTAAACTAAATAGATTGAGCTTCTTTAGTCTCTCACTAAGGATATGTCTACTGGTGCTACAGCAGCAGATAGCTGTGTCGACAGGGGAGGTTAGGTCGTCCTAATTTGTAGGTTTAAGATCAGGTCTTAGACAGGTTTTCCAGACTTCAAATTATTAGTCGTATCTTTCTGGATTGTGCATCACCAACAATAAATTTTCCATGACAGGAACTTAAACAATTCTGATGATGATGCATGAGACTGAAAAGAATACTCTCACTCTCCCATAGCTGTGTTGGCTCTGCAGTGCTAACTGAAGTAAAAAGTACAAACTTATTTTTGTCAAAGAAGTCAGCAGATACAACTCTGAATACATGCAAGGAGAAGATCTGTGGTGTAAGAAGGTGCCATTTTCTGATGATAAATACACTTTGAAGTTTTTCAGTCTTAGTAAAACTTTAATCATTTAAACAGACTTCTTGACCAAAATCCAAGAGCTGACAATTTTGTGACATGTTGTGACGTACTGAAAAGTTGACACATTGTGCAACACAATAGATTGTCACATAATGCAGAAGAATTTATCTATGGATGGAGGCATTCTTTGGCAATCAGGATTCAGTCTGAGGATAAAGTCACAGATTCAGCTGACAATGAGTGTTTGTTTGCTCATGGGAGTCTGATTGGCTTCTGAAATTATTAACTGATGCGAGTGTCCCACTATTTTTTAAAAGCCTTGGTTGGATAGGTCCTTGCAACTATATGTGCTACAGAGATGTGCAAGGTAATTTATATCAGACTATTTTCAAAGAATTTAGTAACAGATTGATATGTTTTAAAGTTCATGTCTATATATCTAAACCTTGGCTGGGATGATTTAGTTGGTGTTGGTCCTGTTTTGAGCAGGGGGTTGGACTAGATGACCTCATGAGGTCTCTTCCAACCCTGATATTCTATGATTCTATGATCTATACAAACCCACTATATGTGTATTACACTTAAAAACCTATGTTAAAAAAATTATAGTTGAAAGGTTAAGTACTCAAAAATTGAACCTTTCTCAACGTTCCATTGCAAAAGTCAATCCTGTGCAACCATAATTTGGTCTCGTTGTGCATATGCATCATGCTACAGTCTTTAATGACATGATCACATCTGATTGTTTCCACAAACTCCTGCCTTTTTCAGTGCATATGATGGACAGTGTTCACTTAATGAGCAGTGATTCAACGTTTTGTTTTCTCCTCATTGTTCAATGTGTGACCCCAAATTTTATTTACTACACGCTGTTCAAAGCCACTCTGAAGACAAAATTATTAATTTCCTCATGGGTGTTTCTATGACACTCATCACTGTAATATCTGAATGCTTCACAAATGTTAATGAATTTATTGTCACAACACCCTGGTGAGGTGAGGTGAATTTATTTAACAGAAATTACAGTCAAAGGTGTGCATGAATTCTGGGTGCAAATTTAAGATATCTTAGGCCTGATTTTTCAAGGAGCATTTCTGGTTAACAGGATTTGCATTCTAAACTGTCCTGCCTACTAGACATCATGGGAGACATCTTGGCCCCATTACAGTCAATGGCAAAAATACCACACAGAACACAATGCCATCCACAGCCACAGGAACAACTCTGACATAATCAAAAAAGCTGACACAGGAGGTGCCGTCATTATTGTGACTAGGTCAGAATATGAACAAGAGGCTGCTAGGCAGCTCTCTAACACCACATTCTACAAGCCCTTACCCTCTGATCCCACTGAGGGTTATCAAAAGAAACTACACCATCTGCTCAAGAAACTCCCTGAAAAAGCACAGGAACAAATCTACACAGACACACCCCTTGAACACCGACCAGGGGTATTCTATCTGCTACCCAAGATCCATAAACCTGGAAATCCTGGATGCCCCATCATCTCAGGCATTGGCACCCTGACAGCAGGATTGTCTGGCCATGTAGACTCTCTCCTCAGGCCCTACCAGCGCTACCAGCACTCCCAGCTATCTTTGAGACACCACTGACTTCTTGAAGAAACTACAATCCATTGGAGATCTTCCAGAAAACACCATCCTGGCCACTATGGATGTGGACGCTCTCTACACCAATATTCCACACAAAGATGGACTACAAGCTCTCAGGAACAGTATCCCCGATAATGTCATGGCAAACCTGGTGGCTGAATTTTGTGACTTTGTCTTCACCCACAACTATTTCACATTTGGAGACAATATATACCTTCAAGTCAGTGGCACTGCTATGGGTACCCGCATGGCCCCACAGTATGCCAACATTTTTATGGCTGACTTAGAACAGCACTTCCTCAGCTCTCGTCCCCTAGTGCCCCTCCTCTACTTGCGCTACCTTTATGACATCTTCATCATATGGACCCATGGAAAAGAAGGCCTTGAGGAATTCCACCATGATTTCAACAATTTCCATCCCACCTTCAACCTCAGCCTGGACCAGTCCACACAAGAGATCCACTTCCTGGACACTACAGTGCTAATAAGCGATGGTCACATAAACACCACCCTATACCGGAAACCTACTGACCGCTATACTTACCTACATGCCTCCAGCTTCCATTCAGGACACACCACATAATCCATTGTCTACAGCCAAGCTGTAAGATACAACCGCATTTGCTCCAATCCCTCAGACAGAGACAAACATCTACAAGCATAGGCACCGACTCCGTGGGTGCTTCGGGGCTGGAACACACACAGGGAAAAATTGATGGGTGCTCAGCACCCACCAGCAACTCCCTGCCCTGCCCCCACATCACAGCTCACCTCCACCTCCGCTCTGCCTCCTCCCTGGAGCGTGCCACCATGTCCTGCTTCTCCCCCGTCCCTCCCAGTGCTTGCACCGCGAAACAGCTATTTTACGCGGCAAGCTCTGGGAGGGAGGGGGGAGGAGGAAGAATGCGGCGTGCTCGGGGAAGAGGTGGGGCCGGGGTGGGATTTGGGGAGGTGTCCAATGGGAGTGGAATCGGGGCAGGGTCAGGGTGGGGCCGGGGGCGTGGGCAGGGAAGGCGCAAGCAACAAAAAATTGGTACCTGTGCCTACAAGATCTCTATCAAGTTCTCAAAACTACAATACCCACCTGCTGAAGTGAAGAAACAGATTGACAGAGCCAGAAGAATACCCTGAAATCACCTACTACAGGACAGGCCCAACAAAGAAAGTAACAGAACGCCACTAGCCGTCACCTTCAGCCCCCAACTAAAACCTCTCCAGCGCATCATCAAGGATCTACAACCTATCCTGAAAGATGATTCCTCACTCTCACAGATCTTGGGAGACAGGCTAGTCCTCGCTTACAGACAGCCCCCAAACCTGAAGCAAGCACACATCACACAACAAAAACACTAACCCAGGAACCTATCCTTGCAACAAAGCTTGATGCCAACTCTGTCCACATATCTATTCAAGGGGCACCATCATAGGACCTAATCACATCAGCCATGCCATCAGGGGCTCGTTCACCTGCACATCTGCCAATGTGATATATGCCATCATGTGCCAGCAATGCCCCTCTGCCATGTACATTGGCCAAACCAGACAGTCTCTACGTAAAAGAATAAATGGACACAAATCAGACGTCAAGAACTATAACATTCAAAAACCAGTCGGAGAACACTTCAACCTCCCTGGTCACTCAATTACAGACCTAAAAGTGGCAATTCTTCAACAAAAAAAACTTCAAAAACAGACTCCAATGAGAAACTGCAGAACTGGAATTAATTTGCAAACTGGACACCATTAAATTAGGCTTGAATAAAGACTGGGAGTGGATGGATCATTACACAAACTAAAAACTATTTCCCCATGCTAATTTTTCCCCTACTGTTACTCACACCTTCTTGTCAACTGTTTGAAATGGGCCATCCTGATTACCACTACAAAAAGTTTTTCTCCTGCTAATAATAGCCCACCTTAATTGATTAGTCTCGTTAGAGTTGGTATGGCAATCCCCATTTTTTCATGTTCATTTTTCATTTTTTCATATATATATATATATATATATATAT
>NC_048303.1:127486172-127545058 GCF_013100865.1 Trachemys scripta elegans | reverse complement strand
TATATATATATATATATATATATATATATATATATATATATATATATCTTCCTACTGTATTTTCCACTGCATGCATCTGATGAAGTGGGTTTTAGCCCATGAAAGCTTATGCCCAAATAAATGTGTTAGTCTCTAAGGTGCCACAAATACTCCTCAATCTATAAACTACAATAGGGCCAGGATTTCATCCCATGATGTCAAAATTCATTTTAGTAAAAGTATCAATGAATCAGTATGCAGGATTTATGTCAAGCATCCTAAAGTAGTTCACATATTGCTCTAATTAAGACATCATGTCTCTGCTGGAGAATGTTATCTTAGGATAATGGTCTCCCGCTGCCGAGGCATTTATGGAAAAAATGTTGACGTGTGATATTTATTTTCAAAACAGAAGGCATTGATCCTCTCTCAATGTTCTGTTACAATGACTTTGTTTCTGTTCAAATTATCAGAATATATAGCTAATAATTTTCTCAGCTGAATGTTGAAGCAGTAAAGTAACAGATGTTTCCCAAACAGTTATTGACCTGCAGCATTGTGATTCGTTTAGAACAACATATTGTTTGATTCAGCCAGTCAGATCAGTTTATCCATAAAAGCATGTGCAGAGAAAGTTGAGAATGATGATGGGGAGAGGGTGGGTGAGAGGGGCTGAGCTGTTGACTTAAATATTCTTTATGCATCTGATTAATTAGCACAGATTTAAGTTAATATACATCTGGTTTAAAATTAGAAGAACTTTACTACTTACTCTTTACTTTCTCTTCATGTAAATTCAAGCATTGCACTATGCAAACTTGGGGTAGCAATCATGTTTGTTTGTTTGTTTGTTTTCTCCAAATATTGAATCAATATAAATTGTGTTACTTAAAAACATCGCTGTCCTTTTAAAAAATAAAAACATCAGGCCTGATCCACATAGAACATGAAAAGCCCACTCAGCCATTCCTGACCGATGAGTGGGAAGTTTTCCAGGCTGAGTGTGAGGACTTAAAGCAACAGTTTCTGCAGAATTTAAGATTATATTTTTAAAAATGTCTTTAACTCTTGTGTATGCAAAGAACCTTCAATCTGTGACCTAAACGTAAAGTGATATTGTCCTGAGTCTGCAGGCAGCTGCAGTGCCTCAGCTTCCGCTGCTCACAATTTTGTCAGGAAAAGAAAATTAACAAGATTGGTCAGCCTCATAGTTCCTATTCAGAACATTGTGGACAACAGTGTAACATTTAGATCTCATGCTGCTGCTGGGGAAAGCTATGAGAGGCCTCAAAAGCAGGCACTAGAGTTCTGAAAAGAGGAGGAAGAGTGAAAAAGGAGAGGCTGGGGGGGAAGAGACATCTTTTTCTACCACCCTCGTCATAACAGCCAAGGAGTCTGGGAGAGTGAAAGAATATTGGAAACCCCCTCACACAGCAAACAGCAGGTTCTGTAGGGAGAGAAGAGACAGCTCCTTTATCCTTCCAGCAGCTAAAGGAGGGCAATGTTTTAAACGTTTCAGACACCTAACTGTTAAAGAACCTGAATCTCTAAATAGGACTCAGGGAGGGCATTGTGATAAAAATCCCAGCACCTTCCCTCTTCCAACATTTGGGGAAGAGGAGTTCTCTGGGCTTCTCCCCAGGCCATTGCCCTGATCCTACCCGCTTATATTTCATATTTACTGCTGATTGATGGATTTAACCCTCCAGCTGGTTTAGTGGCTTTAGCTGGTTTTGTCAAGCTCTGTTATTTTCTCTAATTCCTCCATCAGCACAGGGAAAATACAATGGATCAGTCTGGCTGATTCTCCTCTATGTGTCTTTAAAAATACATTGAATTTACAAAACAATATTATTGTTTATTTTTTGTTTGCACAGGTTCCATTCTGGGAGCTATGTATACAAGTCATTGTTAAAGCCCAGGAACGTCTGAGTTCAACTCTTTTAAAATAATGTTTGAACTATAAAGAAAATTATACAGTGATTTCTTTTGAAATGTCAAGCTATTTTGCCTTTTTTCTAAAAAAAATTCTCTGTGTCAACTAAGTCCTTGGATTGTTCGAAAACAAAATGTATTTTTGCATGGGGAAAATCTTATGTTCAGTACCCACGTGAGTAACTCATGGGTGCTGGGATCCTTGCAGGGGGGACACAAAGAAGCACTCTCCCTCCTCAGTATGCAAAATGGGAAAAGACCAATGGCTGGAGTAGCTTCCACTGCTCTAATACCCTATTAAAGTCAATGATTTAGGTACATAACTATAGGCACTCAAGTATGGAAATTTTGGCCTATGTGACTTGACCAGGGCCACAGTGGGAGCCAGTGTCAACGCTAAGATTAGTCCCTTGTTCTCATCCCTGGGCCCACTACACACCATGTTGCCTCTCCTATTTGTCTGCCCCTTTTTGAGGTCAAACGTCATGCTGGATGCTCAGCAGAGGAACTTGTGATGGTCCTAGTGCACCAATGGTAGCCTGAGTGGTGCTGCCCACTCCAGCTGCAAAATCAAAGAGCTTCTAGCTGTGATTTGTCAGTCCTCAAAGGCCAGCCAGGTGACTGTAAATAACTCACAATCATTAGGAAAAATCAGCGTCAAGATTCCAACTCTAGCACTCAGACAACATTGGGTCAATTTTCAAGCGATTACCTTTTATATTCTTTGGTTCCCCTCAAGGAAGGGCCTGTGACCACAGGTCATTGCAGGGTACAAAGGGCAGGTCTACATCCCTTTTCTCTTTGTGCAGAGTCCTGCCTGCTACCTTTTCCGTTTCAGTTCTGCTACCGCAGTACTGATCAGCACATTCTTCAGTAGCATAGGGAAGGGCAGGCATCATCACACACGGACTATTACACAGAGACCTGTCAAATGCACACAGCAAACAAATAAAAACAAGAGATGAAAATGTTCTTTTTTTCTTTTAATCCCTTTCAGTGACAGCAACCTGCGTGGCTAATTGTAACAATAATAGATACAGCGTTTTCTGATTAAAATGATTTTCAGGTGCCCCTTTATGAACAGGAATTGCGTAGCTCTGTGACACAAGTAGTCTTCAATTCCATTAAACCTGGGGTTTTGCTCAATTACATACGATAGCTTGGAATTTTTCTGGCATATTCACCATCACCTACAAGACTCCTGCTATAAAAAGGGGTTCTTTATAGGGGGTTGAAATTATTAAAGTGACCCAGCACTTTTCAATTGGAACAGCTCCGGACAAAGTAGATCTCCCTGATCCCACTTATGGACCTATTTAAATGTAACCTAGTTTTAAGGTGGCCTAACTTAGGCTATTGATATTTTCTGACACGTTTTAAAAAAGGCGATTTAAATCCATGCAAATACCTGTATGCCCCACGCTTTCTGAGCACTGCGAGTCCGAATCTATCACCTGTGCACGCATCTGCTGTTGCCTGAAACATGCACATGCTGCTATTTGCATGAAAACTTCTACATGCATGAATAGAGGAGGATCCTTTGAAAATGTGGCCTTTTAATTATATTTAATACTCCACAAGAGTAGCCTAAAAACAACAACGGGATATAATAAAGCCCTGGCATCAAACGAATAAGGAACAATATAAAAAATTCAGCAGAACTTTATAAAGAGGACAGGAACAAAATATACAGTAACCATAAAACCAACAGATAAAACAAATCCCAGATTTCCCCAGGTGCAATCTAACAGGACAATTTTGCATTCATAACTCTAGCAATACTCTCATCTACTTCAGCATGTAATGATCCTGTCTAAGGTATTCAGGAGACAACAAACTCTGGCCCCAGTGCTTGCACATGTTCACTTTGTTGAGCATGGCTCACATATCTGGACCTCCCAGCTGTTAACAGCTTCGACAACCTCCCCTCTGTCTTTGCTTCTGTGTATGTCACTTCATTCTGGCTCTGCAAGGTTTCTGAAGTCCCAAATGCTGCTTGTCCTTCTGTAAACCTATCCCAGCTGTATCCCTCCTCCAACTGCCTCCTTTGGGGTTCGATTCTACACCATTGAAATCAATGGAATTTTTTCCATTGACTTCAATTAGAGCAAGATTGGGCCCTCCAACAATTTCCACCCTGTTCTTTCTATTATGATTTGTACCAATCAGGGTTCGGGCCTCATTGTTCTAGGCACTGTCTAACAAAACGATGGCTCCCTGCCCCAAATATTATGTAGCATCATCCAAAAGATACCAGAAATGCAGTCCAGTGAATTACCTTGATAACCCCTGATGTAATCTTTCTTAATGTCTGTGGTATCTAATTCTATCAATTACTAGACAATTAAATTAAGGGGGTTAAGTTACACAATCGTTTCTGAGAGCAACTGTTTTGAAAATCCAGTTAAAAATGTATTTTAAAGGTAAATAAATGTATAATCTTTGCCTGAAGCACAAGCAATGTGGATTTTTTTAAAGTGTGTGCTACCATCTCCAAGCCTCATCCTCTCTCCAATGAAATCCCTCTTCAAATGCCTGCGCTTTTTCATTTCCACCCATGCCCTTTCCCTTTTTGCCTTCACAGAGCTATCTCCGTTCCTGCAAGCTAAGGCCTGGTGGGTTTACACTAGGAAAATTACCCATTACTACAGTGGGTTCAGCACCAAATCAGCTCCACGTGGTTTAACCGCAAGAGAAAAGCAGGATAAACTGTGTTCAGAATCTTTTCAGAAAACTGTTTTCACCATAGTGAAGGCCACTGTTTTCTGAAAGGTGTTTTATCCTAATCTACACTTGCAATTAAAACATGTGCAGCTGAACCACTGTTGAATGTGTTGCTGATATCAATTGTCAGCAACAAGTAATTTTCCTAGAATCTAGGGTAGTGTAGGCCTAAGATGGGTGAGAAACTCTCACTTCAAAGTCTATCAATGTTGCTCTTGAAATGACTTAGAGCAATAGCCATAAAGTGACTGACTACAGGCACTCTATTTTTCTCCCAGAAAGATGAATGTGCTGCCTCTACAATCTTCTCACACCCTTTGTGATATACTGGGTACTGTAGAATCTGGAAAGATCATAGAATTATAGAATATCAGGGTTGGAAGGGACCTCAGGAGGTCATCTAGTCCAACCCCCTGCTCAAAGCAGGACCAATCCCCAACTAAATCATCCCAGCCAGGGCTTTGCCAAGCCGGGCCTCAAAAACCTCTAAGGAAGGAGATTCCACCACCTCCCTAGGTAACCCATTCCAGCGCTTCACCACCCTCCTAGTGAAAAAGTTTTTCCTAATATCCAACTTAAACCTCCCCCACTGCAACTTGAGACCATTACTCCTTGTTCTGTCATCAGCTACCACTGAGAACAGTCTAGATCCATCCTCTTTGGAACCCCCTTTCAGGTAGTTGAAAGCAGCTATCAAATCCTCCCTCATTCTTCTTTTCTGCAGACTAAATAATCCCAGTTCCCTCAGCCTCTCCTCATAAGTCATGTGCTCCAGCCCCCTAATCATTTTTGTTGCCCTCCGCTGGACTCTCGTCCAGCTTCTCGTCCACTGTAACCCCTAGGTCCTTTTCTGCAGAACTACTACCTAGCCATTCGGTCCCTAGTCTGTAGCAGTGAATGGGATTCTTCCGTCCTAAGTGCAGGACTCTGCACTTGTCCTTGTTGAACCTCATCAGGTTTCTTTTGGCCCAATCCTCTAATTTGTCTAAGTCCCTCTGTATCCTATCCCTACCCTCCAGGGTATCTTCCACTCCTCGCAGTTTTAGTGCCATCTGCAAACTTGCTGAGGGTGCAGTCCACACCATCGTCCAGATCATTAATGAAGATATTGAACAAAAACGGTCCCAGGACCGACCCTTGGGGCACTCCGCTTCATACCGGCTGCCAACTAGACATGGAGCCATTGATCACTACCTGTTGAGCCTGATGATCTAGCCAGCTTTCTATCCACCTTATAGTCCATTCATCCAGCCCATACTTCTTTAACTTGGTGGCAAGAATACTGTGGGAGACTGTATCAAAAGCTTGCTAAAGTCAAGGAATAACACGTCCACTGCTTTCCCCTCATCCACAGAGACAATTATCTCCTCATAGAAGGCAATTAGGTTAGTGAGGCAAGATTTGCCCTTGGTCAGCATCTGCTGAGGCCACAGAGACACAAATTCTGTGCAATTTTCTGTCTTATTTAAGCAGTCCCAAAGTCAGTGTTGAACTGACTCCAGGTTTGCAGATGCATATGGTGCTCTGATTTGCTGAGTGGTGGAAGGAGTGTTTTAGGGAAATGCTAAAATGGCCTGAGACATATCAAATTGAATTAAGAAAAGAATCAGTGTCGGCTTAAACATCAAGTGGCAAACAAATTTCTGTCCCTGTGTAATGACTAACAACTTAGATTATTAATTATTATTATTATTATTTTTACAGCTCCAGACTAACATGGCTACCCCTCTGAAACTTAGATTATTAGAAGCAAAAGACCTGTAAACATTCAGCTTACTTGTCGCTAATTACGCTATTTGTTTAATTTTTGCATTCCTCTTTTGCATTAGACAATGAAATCATTTTCACTTGTGTTTATAGCCAATTTCGTTTCAAGTTCTCATTAGGTGGCAAACGCTGCAGGCTGACATTCTTTATAAAAAACAAAAACACTTTTTTTTATTGGATTTGGTTAATTTGTGGAAAAGATGTCCTTGGTCTTTATGGGTGGCATTTTCAAAAGTATTCAGCATTGGCCTCTCTTTTTCTGCCATTGATGCCAATGGCAGACTTAGGCTAGTGATGAGCACTTTTGGAACTCCCACTCTTAGTGTTTACAAAATTTAAATTTGGGTACAAATTTAAAATTGGTAAAAGAATCTACATTATTTCAAACTCTGCTATTCATGGGCCCAATCCTGCTGCTCCTGAAATCCATGGAGTTTTGCCATGGACTTCAAAGGGAGCAGGAGCAGGTCACTTCTATATTTGACACATGGGCCATCCTGATTATCACTACAAATGTTTTTTTTTCTCCTGCTGATAATAGCCCACCTTAATTGATTAGTCTTGTTAGAGTTGGTATGGCAAGACCTATTTTTTCATGTTCTCTGTGTGTACTGTATTTTCCACTGTATGCATCTGATGAAGTGGGTTTCAGCCACGAAAGCTTATGCCCAAATAAATGTGTTAGTCTCTAAGGTGCCACAAGGACTCCTTGTTCTTTATGCTTAATGTTGTACTTCTAATAAAGGATTTAATTCTCATTTTTGCCTAGAGTGACTCTGACTTTCAAATTATATTTAAATATAGGAACTTACGGAATGGTTTAGGAATAAAAATAAATTAACATGTACAGAAATATGAATTAAAAAAACAAATGGGACAATTTAACTGCTCTACATCGGAAAAACCCACACAGAGCTTATTTCATCTCGTGAATTCTTCTGCAGACTAAGCTAAGGGGGGGGGAAAAGAAAGGGTTTCTCTAATTGTTTTAAACCCTGGATGAAAAGAACCTAACATGATCACCCTTGATTAACATGCTTATTATATAATATATAGACAGGGAAACCAGGGAGAGAACCCTGGGCCACGAAAATAAATAAGGCAGCTTTCACGAGAATCAAAACAAAGCATCATCCAGAGTTTGTAAACAACTGAGCCCGCGGATCCTAAAACTAGTATTATAGGTAGACATGTACCTCTTTCCCGCTGTGAAACATTTAGATAACATCCTTAATGTTTTATTATTCATCAAGTCTCCACATTGATCCTTTTTATATTGATAATTCCCAATGCATCCTCTGCCAAGAAATGGACTTTGTGCAGAGAAAAATCCATTTTCTAGTGCCAAAGATATTAATAATTAACATTTATATCATGAAACTTGTAATACCAGTTTGCTAAAATAAAGCTAAGCTTTTTATTATTATTTTAGAGTTTAATTTAGTCATCAAAGGTTACTCAGCTTCATGTTTATAAATTATACAGGGCAGGGACTTAATGCATCTTGATCAACCTGTTTTGGAATTATGACTGTACAAGTAAGGAGGTTCATAACCTTGTTTGAATATCTGCCCCAGCCTTGAAAGAAGGTGATTTATGGGATCGACAAACCCTCATCATTTCAAGAATCTGCATCTGAGAACAAGATTTTCCTCTATAACACAAAGAGCAGAGCAACTCAGTAAGTCTCTACTAGAAGCTAAAACCTTGTTTATGTAAGAGTCATACAAAGTCTGAGAATAGTCTGCCAGTAAAAGTATGGATTTTAGAACAAATAAATAGCTACATACTGCATAAAACATTGGAAGTTTTGAAACTACATGTCTGATAATTCAGCACTAGCCATGCTATTGCATGTTCTAATTTACCATTTGGTGTATGCTTTTTGAAAATACCAAAAGTACATATCAGTGGTCACCTAAATCATAGAAAATCCAAGCCCTATTTTACATGTTGGGTGAGACATTGAAAACTGCATGACTTAGAAATGCCAGTCCCATTAAAAGTTAATGAGACTTATGTTCCTAAATCACTTACTCTCTTTTGAAAATCTCACCCATTTTCATTTCCAGGGCTACTGCTGCCAATCACCAATATTTTTAAGATAGTACTTTTTTTGTAATTATCTGGCATAATAAAAGCAGCCAAATTGTTTCCTGGAGAAAAACGAATCCAGAAACCCTAAATACTGCAGCACTTCTGTTTCACTTTCTGTACCAATGATGAGAGGATTCTGTGAAGACAGACTTTTTTTTAACAGGATCTGCAAAATTTCTGTAGTAATCAAACATATATGCCCATATTAAGCACCATAGACTGCCAAATTCCAGAGAAACAGAAAACACTCTATATTTGTGCATGGAATCACTTTTATGTGTTATTTCAAATGTCCTTCCTCAAGTTCTTACGGTGATCTGCAGAGAGCGGGGAGAAGAATTCTGAAGATAAAAGTAAATTCCAGTGCCATTTCTATGATTGTGGAATCATGGAAAGCAAGAGGCTCTGAATTTATCACAGTATTTACATTACTGTTACACATCCAAATGTTTGTGGGCACTCATCACCTATTTTCTAGGTATACTTCGCCCTAGTTAAGAAGAACCAAGCAAAATCACGGTGCAATGGTAATACAATTAGGGCATTACTTATGCACCCAAACTTGTAGATTGTGCCAGGAATATGAGGTTGCCACCTATATAAGTGCAGGTAACCGTGCAAAAAGGGGATAAAACTGTTCTTTCTGTAATAATTGTATTCTCTGCCATGCATTGTCAGGGATTGAAAAAAACACACGCCCAGCTTTCATTAACTGAAGATAACCTTCCAAATGTAAACCAATGCAGACCTGTCTTCCTGAGTCTGCAAACTGGCAGCTCCAGTGCTGCTATTCCTCCTCACAATTCTGCCAGGCACTGGTAGCATAAAATTAACAAGGCTTTGGTCAGTGTCACTGCTGTTATTCAGAACCCCAGGGGTGAGGTAAACCTGAGAAAAATGGTGCCACTTTCAGAAAAACTCTAAGTTCAAGCAGAACCAGGCACTGGAGCTATTCATACAGAAGCTCAACCCCCCCTTTCCCCCTCCCATGGATTAGGAGGAGGGGGGGATTTCTCCCTTTGGGTCTTGAAAAAACAAGAGTGAAAAACAGGAGGCAACGTTTTCAAAAGGGGTGAAAAAAATCAATTTGTCTTCCCCCGCTCCATCCTTCACTCCCTTCCCTGCATCCCTCCCCGTTCCTCTTCCTCCATCCCTGCCCCTTCTTCCTCTCTCACCATCCTTCCTTCACTCCCTTCCATGCACCCCTCCCTAGGGTGACCAGATGTCCCAATATTATCGGGTCAGTCCTGATTTTAGGGGTCTTGTCCCGTGTCCCAACCTTACATCGGTCGGGACACCATTTGTCCCAATATAAGGGACTGTCCGGACCGCAGCCGCGGCGCTGCCACTCACCGCTTCCTGGGGCAGCTCCCGGCGCCTGCCCACCGGCAGGAGGACCGCGTGCTGCAGGGGCAGGGCTTGCAGGCGCCGGGAGCGGGCAGAGACCCCTCTGTCCCCCCACCCGACCTGACCCGACCCACCCGCGATCCTACGAGCCAGAGGGACCAGCCTGCCGGATGCTTCCCAAGACAGGAGCGCCCCAGGTGAGCACCGCTGGGACTCCCCACCTCACCCCCTGGCAGGTCCCTCTGGCTTGGGGAGGGGGGCTCTGTGTGCTGCTGGCGCCTGTAAGCCCTGCTCCATGGCTCCGGCAGCTCCCATTGGCGCTTTTCCCGGCCAATGGGAGCCACGGAGCTCGCGCTTGTGGCAAGCGCAGCATGTGGAGAGTCTGGAGACTCCCCTCGCCGCTCTCACCCTAGGAGCCGGAGATCTCCCAGCAGGGCTGGTGAGTGCGGCCAGGGAAGGGGGCAGGGTGTGATGGTGAGTGTCTGGGAGGTGTGTGTGGGGTGCTGGGCTGTGAGGGTGTGGAGGGCGCTAGGCAGTGGGGGAGGTTTGTGTGTTTTGGGGTGCTAGACAGTGGGGGCCTGTTGGGGGGTGCTGGGCAGTGGGGAAGATCTGGGTGTGTCAGGGCTCTGGGCAGTGTAGGTCTGTGTGTGGCATTGTTTAGTTGTGGTGGTGGGGCTGTGGGGAAGGGCACTGGGAGGGAGGGAGGGAGGAAGAGAGGGGAAATCTGTGTGTATTGGGAAACTAGCAAGTGGGGAGTTCTGTGTGGGGTGCTAAGCAGCTGTGGTGGGGCTGTGAGCAAGGGGGCGCTGCGCGGGTGTGTGTGCACATCACTGTGCATTTGTGGTGGAAGGGTTGTAGGGGGGCTCTGGGCATAGTGGATCCAGGGGGCGCTGGGCAGGGGAGCTGTGTGGCGCAGCATGAACCCACCCTCAACAGGAAGGGGCACGCTGGTAGCACAGGGCCAGGCGAACCAGTGTGCCTCTGGCTCCAGTCGGGGCTGTGCACCTGTGTCTGTCTGTCTCCCCCATTACCCCCCACTCACCCAATGTGTCCTGATATTTCACTCTTGTGATCTGGTCAAACCCTCCCCTCCCCCTTCTTCCCCTCTGTCCCTTCCCTGCATCCCTCCATCCCTGCCCCCTTCTTCCCCTCCGTTCCTTCCCTGCACCCCTCTCCCTTCCTCTTCCTCCATCCCTTCCCTGCATCCCTCCCCCTTCTTCCCCTCCGTCCCTTCCCTGCACCCCTCCCCCTTCTTCCCCTCCGTCCCTTCCCTGCACCCCTCCATCCCTCCCCCTTCTTCCCCTCCGTCCCTTCCCTGCACCCCTCCATCCCTGCCCCCTTCTTCCCCTCCGTTCCTACCCTGCATCCCTCCATCCCTGCCCCCTTCTTCCCCTCCGTTCCTACCCTGCATCCCTGCCCCCTTCTTCCCTTCTGTCCCTTCCCTGCACCCCTCTCCCTTCCTCCATCCCTGCCCCCTTCTTCCCCTCCGTTCCTACCCTGCATCCCTCCATCCCTGCCCCCTTCTTCCCTTCTGTCCCTTCCCTGCACCCCTCCCCCTCCCCCTTCCTCCATCCCTGCCCCCTTGTTCCCTTCTGTCCCTTCCCTGCACCTCTCCCCCTTCCTCCATCCCTGCCCCCTTCTTCCCCTCCCTGCATCCCTTCCCCTCTCTCCATCCATCCCTGTTCCCTTCTCCCTCATTCCCCCCTTCTTCCCTGCCCCCCGCCCTCCTATCCGTCTCCTCCCCGCACAGGTGCGCGAGACACTGGGGCGCTGCCCGCGGGCGGAGGGGAGGGGGGAGCCGCCTCTGCGTCGCGGACTCCTCCTCGGTGGCGTCAATGCCGCGCGCTGCCAGCCAGCTGCTTTGCTTGCGTCACGGCCCATCCCATCCCTTCCCTTCCCCCCGTCCCTCCCCCACGTGTTCCGAGAAAGTTTGTTTTTGTGGTTGCCGCGGCGACGGTGGGCGGAGCCCGGGTGACCACGCTGGTTGGGCGGGGGGGCAGAGGGCGCTGAAGTTATAAGTGGGGCGGCCCGGCCGCGCGGCGTGACAGTTCCGAACGGACCGTGTCAGCGCTCTGGGTGCCAGCCCCGCCCGCGAGGACACGGCGGCGGCTCCCGCACCCCCCCCCTCCCCGCTCACCAGCTCGCAGCAGCAGCGGCTCCCCCATGGCAGCGGCGCGAGCAGGGAATCCCCGGGAACCGTCTCGCGCCGCCCCCCTCCTCCTCGCCCAACTTCTGCTGCCTCGCTGCTCCGGCTGCCAGGCGGCGGCGGCGGCTGCTGCGCCGCGGCGGGACCGCTGCTAGCACCGAGCCACCGCCTGCTCCAGCAGCAGCACCGGAGGGGATTTGGCGGAGGGGGGCAGCCGGGCCCCCAGCCTCCCCGTTCGAGCTGTAATTAAAGGATATTGGTCTTGCAATTTTTTTTTCATATTTTTGGTGCAACTTTTTTATTCCCCCCCCTTTGAGCCTCTCCCCGAGCTGGACTCTCCCAGACCGAGCAGCCGCCCCTGACACTTTAATGAGGTGGGTGGTGTGTCTCTTCCCCCCCCCCTTTGCATTGGCTGGATCCCGGTGGTACAGCAACGTGGAGGCGAGTCTCCGAGCAGCGGCTGAGTTATCCGTGCTGTCCGTTTCTCTCCCCAGGCAGCCCCCCGGCGAATTTGACATGGCTCTCAGCGGCACGCTGCTCCCCTCCATCGCGACCTTCGCAGCGGGCACGGCGGGCAGGGAGAAAGCCCTGAGGCAGGCAGGTGCCAGCAATGTGAGTATCCCTCCCCACCCCGCCCAGCCTAGCCCTGTGCTCCGCGGCTGGGGCCAAGCGAGTGCCCGGTGCGTGGATCGCAGCGGAGGGGAGCTGCTCGGCTCCACCTGGCCAAAGTGAGCGGGGCTGGGCTGCGCTCAGCGAGTCCCAGCTGCGGGCTGAGGCGGGCTCGAGTTCCCCTTTCTGGCCGGTCAGTGTCACGCTGCTCCCTCTGGGCTGGGGCCGCGCTGGACGGGGCGTGTGCCGGGCGCAGCTGGAAACCCTTGGGGGAGATGCGATCGGCCGCTCGAGGGGAGGCGGCGCTCCGGGGCGCTCGCCCCGGGCTGGCCGGGTTGCAGCAGGCGGCGCTCCGGCAGCCTCTCCTGGGCGCGGGCGCGGGCGCGGGCGGAGGAGCTGCCTACTCCCCAGCGCGCCTGACGCTGGGACTAGGGAGCGGAGCGGGGCCGGGGGCCCTGCCCGGGCGGGAGCGCCGTGGCTCGGCGGACCGTGGTTACAAACCGCACGTAGCAGGAGCGACACCTGCGTGTGAACCTGTCTGAGCGTGAACGCGGGTCTCCCGTGGGGTGCGTGCGCCCGGCCCCCGTGCGATGCCGGGGGGACTCCAGAGGGGGCGGGGGTGCCCGCCTGGCCAGCCCGCTGCTGACCGGGGCCCGTGTCTGTTCCTGCCCGCAGCGCTGGAGGGAGGAGCTGTCCCATCTCAAGCGGCTCCCGCCCGGGCTGACGGGGCGGCCCTACGAGCTGCCGGCCGAGCTGGAGACCCAGGCGAGCAGCGGCAGCCGCGGGGCCAGCCCGGCGCTCATGGCCCGGAGGGAAGCGGAGGAGCTCAACGAGCTGCTGGACTTCGACTTCATCCTCTCCAACTCGCTCATCCACCAGGAGCCGGCGGCCGTGGTGGTCTCAGCCGCCTCGCCCCCGGCCAGCGCCTGCCCCTCGGCGCCCGCCGCCAGCGCCTGCCACTTCACCTACCCGCTGCAGAGGGGGGAGCCCGGCCTCCTGTACGGCGCCGCCCGGGAGCCCGCCTCCGCCGCCCCCTTCAACCTGGCCGACATCAACGACGTGTCCCCGTCCGGTGGATTTGTAGCCGAGCTGATGAGGCCGGATTTGGACCCGGTTTACATGCAGCAGCAGCAGTCGCCTCTGGGCAGCCTGCATGGGAAATTTGTTGTGAAAGCCACGGTGAACATGGGGGAATATAACCACATCAGTGTTAGCGGCAAGAACAACCCGGCTGCTGCCTGCACGGACAGCCCCGGCGCCCCTTACGGCTCCCTCCCCAGGATGTGCCAAAAAATCAAGCAGGAGGCAGCCCCTTCTTGCACCATTGCCCAGCCGCCTCCTGGCGCTAGCCAGCGAGCCCAGCAGCACGAGTTCCCCTTGGGGAGGCCGCTGCCCAGCAGGACTAACCCCTCTTTGGCTCCCGAGGAGATGATGAACAGCAGAGACTGCCATCCTTCCTCCCAGGGGCTAAGTCACCTGTCATTGCCCCCAGGCTACCACCCTGCCCCGGGCTACCCTCCTTTCCTGCCAGAGCAGCTCCCGCCAAGTGCACTACAGTATCAAGGTCAGTCTAAGTGTCTAAATGTTTCGGGAGAGCCTTTAAATGTGCCTCCCTTGGTACAAGGGGTGATGATGCTGACTGCGCCCTCTTCACCTTTAGAGCTGATGCCACCTGGGAGCTGTCTGCCAGAAGAAACCAAGCCGAAGAGGGGACGTAGATCATGGCCTAGGAAAAGGACTGCCACGCACACCTGCGACTATGCTGGTTGTGGCAAAACCTACACCAAGAGCTCTCATCTCAAGGCACATCTTAGGACCCACACAGGTAAGGTCCATTCAATAAGGCTTTATTGGCATGGATAGCACACTATATAAGTGTTACCAAAGTGTATGAAAGAGATGGACCCCTTTCTAGGCTCTCTTTAGGGAGGTATAGTCTGCTCAGGTAATTAAATACAGCTGATCCAGAAATGTTGAATCTCCAAATTTTTTGATCAGCTAAAAGGATGCATTTTTATGGGGGAAAAATAATCCCACTTTTTATTCAGTTTAAAAAAAAAATGCAACTTATGGTTTTACCTACTGGATTGGAGGTTACTTCGTGGCTCAAAATGACTCAGACATTGCAGGGTGTTTTTGCAGACACAAGGTTTGTTTGCATGTCTATTGCTATGTGGCTAGTTAATTGGCAGGTAGTTGGAAGACAAGCTGAATTTGTTGATCTAGATAGCACTGGCTCAGCTGTATGACAGGAGCCTATGTTGCAGGTATCGCCTTAGATTTTACTTTCTTTGCTCGTGGTTTAAAACTTTTCTTTTGTCCTGGTTTGCTCTTCTAACTGGAGAGAGTCTATTACTGGCATGTCCCTAGTTATCGCAGTTCTGAAATCAATGGAAGATAATGCTGTTGCTTGCAGGTGAAGCAAGATACTCCGAGAACATTTTTATAATTCTGTGTTAATGACCTGACAAAATGTGTAGTCTACTTTTAAGTTATTCTTCTGCTTTATTATCACTGCAAGAAAACTAGTTTAAGGTTCCTCAACTACCATTGGAATACAAGTAAAATAATAAATACATTAACATTCATATTTGAGCTTGATCTCACAGGTATGGTTTAATTTTGCCACTGAAGAACGCTTACTGCAGTAATGAAGTTGGTGAAAGGATTTCTAATAAATAATATTCACTACTTTTGCCATTCTCTAAAAGCATGATATAACTTAGATTTGAATTATTCAGGATCCCTGAATGAAGTTGTATCAAAATGTATTCTGAGCAGAAGAGGTAGGAAAGCGCTAAGGGACATCTCAGAGTTGAGAGTGGAAACTATGGTACTTATCATGTCCCAGCTAATGTCAATGTGAGCAGGACTGGGTTTTGAATTTCTCCTGAGATAAATGGCTAACAGTTTTTCTGGTATTTTCAGACTGGATAGATGCTTTCCAGAATGCTAATGTGATAAGTCTATAATCTTTAAGTAAAATTCCCACTGAAGTCAATAGGAGCTTTGCTTAAAAGGCCATGAGATTGAGCCCTCTATTTTTTTAATA
Source organism: Trachemys scripta elegans (assembly GCF_013100865.1). Taxonomy (NCBI): domain Eukaryota; kingdom Metazoa; phylum Chordata; order Testudines; family Emydidae; genus Trachemys; species Trachemys scripta. Next base: position 127,529,402 of record NC_048303.1, on the reverse strand, counting down.
AAGTTGATCTAATGAAGTTTACAGCAGGTTTTTTATTCCTGAAATCTCCTATAATCTAAATCCATTACATCTGAGCTGTTTCTGATTGAGGATTGTTAAACAAGTATCAATCAGCAAAATGCATATATGTATTGATACTATTATCTGAGCTTTGTATTCTAAATTCCTGCATACAAGATAAAGTCTGGAAATAACAAGTGTTGTAGTTAAGGTTTCAATAAAAGGAACTTTCTTATAAGACATTTAATCATACTGTCATGCAAAAAATAGGTGTTTTTTGCCCTCTGTCTGATTTTAGCATCTTTGTAGCTAGATATATATAAATTACCACAAAAAGCCTTATTGATCTTATTTTCTTTAATGAAAACATTAATTTTCCTGTATGTTACCAAACTTCTTGAGTGAAGATATTAATAGAAGGCTGGAATATTATCCTTACTGGAACATACTAAAGTATGTGCACGACTGCAGACAGATATGGACTTAATTGACGTGATTTTTTTTATTATTATTATTTTTTGAAGGAGAAAAACCATACCACTGTGACTGGGAGGGCTGTGGATGGAAATTTGCCCGCTCCGATGAACTTACCCGTCACTACAGGAAACACACCGGCCACCGCCCTTTTCAGTGTCAGAGATGTGACAGAGCATTTTCCAGGTCAGATCACCTAGCCTTACATATGAAGAGGCACTTTTAATCAGAAGCAGTGGATCTTTCCCATACTGCCATAAGAGATTCAGTATTTACAGCACAGACTGTCTTCCACACGAGGGAGGAGCCCAGCTAAAGCACTACAAGGAATCATGGTGAAGTCTTCCGAAGAGTGGAAATAAATAGATAATTAAATGCAAATGTTGGAACTCTTCTTTTTTTAATTATAAATTAAAGAAAAACATTGGGGTCAATGACTGGATCTTCTATCATTCCATTTCTAAATCCAACTTGAATATTTCTGGACTACAAAATGCCAAGGAGTGACTGGAAGTCAAGGATATCAGGGTTAAATAGACTGCTTGTTGGGTGGGAGGGGAGATTACATAGGGAGATTACATTCCCTTAAATCTTGTTTCAATGCAATATGAGATGTAAATGTCATCTTGTCTTTTTTTCCTTCTAAAAGCCATTACTATGTTAAAAGAGGAGGAAGAAATTCAGGTACAGAATTGTTTAAAAGCCTATTTCATGGTGCTTAGTGACTGTTGGTTCTAAAGGTACCAAAAACAGGAAGCCAAAGTTCTCAAACTGCTGCATATCTGACAAGGAAATATTTTTGTCTTCCGATCTACAATTATGACCTAAGTCAGGTAAATAAACCTGATTTATTTCTTTTTTTTTTCTTAAGAAAAAAACTTTATGCAGACAGTCTGTAATGCACTGTGGTTTCAATGTGCAATAATTTGTACAATGGCTTATTCCCAAATATGCCTTAAGCAGAACAAATGTTTTCTATATAGTTCTTTACATAATAAATGTAATATAAATTTAAACAAACGTCTATTTTGTATATTTGTAAACTACAAAGTAAAAATGAACATTTTGTTGGAGTTCGTATTTTGCATATTCAAGTTGAAAATAAGTTTTAAATAAACCTATAATATTTTATCTGAATGGATTTTCCACTTTTTTCTTCTATGTGTTTGTGTCTAAAGAAACCTTGCTTTTAAATACTCATGAATGGCTTAATACCGCAGTCCTTTACTCAGACAAAGCTCATCGGGCAAAGACCACAAGATTAGGCTCGTACATTTCCGGTACTGCTATAAAGCTTTCTCCTTAGGAAAAATGCACTGAAAACTGGTTGTTCTGAATAGTGAGTCCTTGCTCACCTCCTCTGCCCCAGAGAAGCATACCTCTCCGTTTTAAACTAAGGTCTTGTAAATTACTCATGGTTAGAGTGTAACCAACTAAAATGTCTGTCGGAGACTTAGGAGCATTAAAATAAACTCTTAATCCTTAAAAACTGGAAGTCTTTCCATGGTTTTGTACTGAGCAAACTTAGTGTTTGTGTGTCTTGAGTGCAACACCCGTATGACTACACCCGATCGGAAATTTTTACAGTTTGAGTTTTCAACTTCTGTTCCTGTAAAGTCACATACGTACGCTGTTATGTTTACACTGTTTATCTTTTCATACTGCTGAGAAATTAGAGTAATATCTTGAAAAAAATCAACTATATGCTAGTAATAAACTTGGGGCATTGTGTATGTAATTTCTTGGCATTACACGGAGTAGTATCATTTCATGTGCACTGAAAATTCCCCATGATGTGAGGATTTTGAGTGTTCAGGGAATACAGGTGTGCATGGCCCAAGTTACTAACAAGAAGCTCAGTTAAGCCATATTGATTCTTCTGCACTGAATTCAACAAGCTGTGAATGCTAGGCATTAATATTGAACAAATCTTCAGGATCTACAAAGTCAGTGGTTACAACTAAAGTGCTTGAGCCTGAAAACACTTCAACATACTCTTGTACCTTTCTCATTTTATTTAAGTAAATGGCACTAGTTACATGAATAAGGTAGTTATTTTTATTGCAGTAGCATGTAAGGGCCCATGATGGCTCAAGGCCCCGTTTGTGGTAGATGTGGTATAAATACATAAACTGACTTGTGATCAGTGTTAGCAAGATCAGGCCCAAAACTGGGACTTATTGTAAAAAGAAGAAACAAATTGTCTTGCACTAGTGTAAAAATGTCATCTAGGTATTTTGCCTGTACATATGTATCCGAATGAATAAAGTAGAACATGGAAAACAAGTATTACTGATAAGGTCAGTTTATATTTTGCAGTTTGTCAAAACAAGTGGTAATATCTACTTGATTTTTTTTTTTTTTTCCAAATCTGTCTCAAGAATGCCATTGGATTTCACATTTTGAAGTGTTCTTTCTTTGTGATGAAGTCCATGCCTTACTGATTATATGCATTCTTGTTCAGTTAAAAGGTGCCTTGACTTGTTTGGCGTACAGGTAATGGGGAGTGAAGGGGGGAGAGTGAGTATCCTTTATGATTTGCAAATAAATTTAGCTTTGTCTATTTGATAAAGTTAAGAGTCACTTTTGATCAGCAGGATTTTTAAAGTTTAAAATATTTAAAGTAGTAATTGTTTTTAACCTTTTTATGTTTCATTGCCTCAACTATTGATGCTGCCATGGAGGGATTATCAAATGTCAAAAGTGGACAACAGTTTGACACGTTGTGTGAACCTGCCAAGCTTTCCTGTGTTTGTGCTATGCACTTCCCAATGTAGCCGAAGCATATTTGCAACTCTGTAGGTAACATGTATGTACAGATAACTTGACTGTGAATCAGAGACTTGAGTTCATCTTCAGAATCAAGTATATCCTCATTCAGTCTATTAAAATCTAGCTCTAGAAAAACATAATTGGGTAAATCTTATATCTGTTTTGAGTTTCAAGAGCACTGTCATGACAATGTCAAGCACTTTATAACAAATAATAAAGATGCCTGAACATTTTGAGACACATGATTATTAAAGTGAACTTTATTTTTCCTTTGATTTCACAGACGTGAACTTTATAGTTGCTCAAACAATGTTCTGAAAACAGGGCTTCGTTCGTTCTCTCCCTCCCCTATCCAAAATTGTTTCCTACCACAGGCTGCCTCTTGCTTATATTCTGACTTTCATTCAAAAGCTCAATACAGATGGAAGCAGCTCGGTGATGTATTTTTAAAAATACTTTTAAACAGCTCCCAAATGGTACTGCATATACTGATGGAGACAGGGCCAGCCCACAATTCTTCATGGGCCAGGGCAAAGCCCATGTCTCTAATCCTTGTTCTTTAGGAGAGCTCCTGGGAAATACTGAAACAAGCAATTCTACCAGTTGTACTTTGATAGGCAGGTATAGCTAAAAATAGCATGCTAAACTAGCCACCTGTTCCATTATGTCTTGCCTCCTGGAGGCGCATTTAGCTGCGAGAATACAAAGGCAGCTGGAGGCACAATATAGATGATAATAAATGCCTCTTATAAAGGGTATGCAAAAAACACCAAACAATTTTGTTATACAGTACACCTCTACCCCAATATAAAACAACCTGATATAACATGAATTCGGCTATAAAGCGGTAACGCAGTGCTCCGGAGGAGCGGGGCTGTGTACTCCAGCAGATCAAAGCAAGTTGGATATAACGCGGTTTCACCTATAATACGGTAAGACTTTTTGGCTCCCGAGGACAGCGTGCTATCGGGGTACCTTGAAAAATCATATTCAGTTTACCTCATCTGCAAGGGGAAGTAAAGCGATGTACCTATACTAATGTTTCCAGCCTGGGATACTTATGTGTTTAGGCACCTTAAAAGAAGACCTCTTAAAAATGGCCTCATTTCCAAAGGGAGCTGAGTACCCAATAGCTGCCATTCACTCATGGCCACTTTTGCAGATGCCTAGAGAAAGCCCCCACGTTGGAAAAGGCTGGGCAGAGTCAAATACAAACTACAGCCACTATCAATCCTTCTCCACCATAGCCCTAAACGTCCCCTGTAAGCATGCTTGGTGTGCGAAGATGAGCTGTTTACAAGATGACACACGTCTGTCTTCAAGGTGCCAGGTTTTCAGAAGTGTCATTTGCATACAAATATACTCAAGGCAATAGATGGGATTATTGCTCATTAATCCTTTGTTTCTGTCTGTTGTGGAGTTTAGAGTGGAAACTTGTCTACTTCCAATTATTTCATTACTTGTAATTTCATGCAAATGCTTCCATCTCTTCCCTATCAGACATTTTTACTTTAATAAGAGTTTCTCTTTTAGTGGATTTACTACTCCCCTGGGGACCAAATCCTGCTTCCACTGAAGTCAACTCTGAGACACATATTGATTTATTATTATAACTGTGAAGTTTATTATAGGCACGGCCCTAGAGACCAGCTGTGGAGGTACTCTCTGGGGCATGCACGCCCGTGGTGGTGGTTCCACTGCTTTTGTTCTCACTGTACTTCAGAGAAACGTCTTCTAGGCTGCATTGCACCCTTAGAGGCTTGCATGTGAGCCCTCATCACGGAAACCCTATGTATGAACCATGCTTACTGTTGCAAAGGAAAAAGAAAGTCTTGTTTTACTAGCATCTCCTCTATGTTTGGAGTGTGAGTGTTGTAAGTGATCCAGAAGGCTAATGATACTAGCAGCTGATCACAGCAGGTGTCTCCCACATGAATTAGATTTCCTAAGGTGATGCTGCCCTCATTTTTGAAGCTCTGACTCATAGGTGCTGCAACTAGGGGTGCTGCTACTGCACCCTCTGGCTTGGAGTAGTTTCCATCATCTACAGGGTTTACAGTTTGGCTCTCAGCACCCCCACTATACAAATTGTCCCAGCACTCCTCCTCTGACTTTCTCCATAGTAGAGACTGGAATTTTTAAGTGAATCGATGCAGTGAAGTTTGGCAATATGAATGGTTACTAATCAATTAAAGTGAAAATGCCAAGCTCATTTCACCTAGGAACTTGTATCAAATTCAGAAAGGCATTATAGATGTCTTATCAACACAGCTATCTATCTGCAACTTGAAATATTTTTGCATAATGTTGTTTTGGGTACAGTAGGCTTGTTTATGTGGTACAAGCCATGGCTTGCTCAATCTTGTAATTCAAGTTCTGTTCTATTAAGGTTTCAGCCTTATTCAACAAAAATGATGCAGCTTCTCCTTATTAGCTGATTTAATATCTTTAAACAATTATAACGACAGGTATCAGGCAGTTCTTCAAAGCAAACCTCCCTTGCAACAATTTGCTACTGATGGGGTAGATGGTCTGATATTTAACCTTGTACCACCAAAACATGTTATCTACTTGAAATTCATTATGTATCACTTAATGGCTGATCCTGCACCCAGTGCAGTCAACAGGAGTTTTGCCATTGTCATGAGTAGGTCCTAATACAAACCTGATCTATAGCTCATTGAAATTACTCCCATTAACTTCCCTGGCCTTCAGATCAGACCCACAGCTACCCAGGGCAAAATCCTAATGTCAAAGTGAGTTTTGCTGTTGACGTAAATGGATCTAGGATTTTACTTCCAGTGTTGGAGCTTGTAGAAATACTTAGGAGGGGGGTTGCCCCAATAAACCCCAGATTGTAGACTTTGTTAGTCAAAGCCAACCTGACGTGGGAGTCTGATTTGCAATCTGGGTCTTTGTGAGGGGATTAGCAGATCTCTCTTGTTTGATGTCTGGTGCTCAATTTGGATCGTATAAAAAACCATGACTTCATCAAGGCTTATATAGTTCATCACCTTTATATTCATAGTCTGGTATAATTGATATTGTATGTTAATAAATTGCAAAACTACTGTGCTGATGTTTGCATTGATTAAGGGAGTCTAACAGAGTTTTGTTTCTAAACTGTCATGGTTTTATGCCAAACATATTGAGTCGGTAATCTCACCAGCTACCAAAAGTAAAAAAAAAAAAAAAAAAATTCCCATATTTTCCTGCACTGGAGTGAACTGAGCTTAAGCAGCCCATCGAAATTCCTGCATTTGTATATTTTAATAGCAGGTTTCCACTGCTCAGTAAAGAATAGCTGGAAGAATCTGCTAAGAAATATCTTTTTTAAAAGTGGAATGTGAAAAAGTTTGCTCATCTAGATAGCAAAAATGTTATCCTCAGTCATTGTTCATGCCCGGGTATTTACAGCTGCCTTTCCACACATGTATTTCCTTATTGATTGCTATAACAATGCTGTCATCTGCACAAGATATTTAACTACCTTTCCTTTGGTAAACAGTTTTTACTAACCTTTGCTTTGACAAAGCTCCCATGCAGGTAATGTAAAACCTACTAAAGAAGCTTTGTATTCAAAGAAACTGTCTAATTGGTTGTTATGGTTCAGACAATTAGACGTCCTTTTAAGTCTTTTATTTGGGAACATAGGAACAGAGATCAGCCCACGAGTCCATGTAGTCCAGTATTGTGCCTTTGATAGTGGCAACTATGAGATGCTTCAGAGGAAGGTGCAAGACTCCAGTTGACGTTATTGGCTGTTGGATCAAGCTTATAGCTAACCAGGCAGTAATAGGTAGTTATCAGATAATCTCCCCCTAGGGAAAGTTTCCTCCCAACTCCCCAATAATTGGAGGTTCACTTAGGCTCTCAAGTTTGAGGATGTATATCCCTTCCAAAACTCTTGTTTATTTTATAATATTTACTATTATAACTCTGGATAGTACTCTTGTCTAATAAATATTTGATCTCCTTTGAAACCCTGCTAAACTCCTGGCTCCAGAGATATCTTGTGGCAATGAGTTCCACAAGCTAATTTTGTGCTATGTTTATAAAAAAAAAAAATCAGATCTTGAATTTGTCATCTTTCAGTTTCATAGAAACTGTGTTTATTGTGTTATGAGGGAATAGAAGTTCCCAATCTATCTTCTCTAGACCATTCATGATTTTTTTTCTGTTTTAAACCTAGGATTAGAAGGATTGAACTCTGATTTTTTAAGTTGTTTTAGCTAGATAGAGTCCAAATCTCAAAAGTTTGTACATATGTATGTCGTTTTTACTGATGTGGGTGTCCCAGTTTTTACTGATGTGGCTGTCCTGTCCTGCTCTCATGAATAAGGCCAGCAGAATTTGGCATAATATGAATGTTTAGAAGACATTTTAAAAATGCTTTATCTTGAGTTTTTAGATTGCCAGGCTATTTTGTAAGGCTGATACTAATTGCTATTTATTTAAAATTCTGTGACTGTACATATTGAGATTAATAAAGAATTCATAGATAAAAGTGTTTGAAAATCATATTGCATAATCCTAATAGCTCTTTACTTAGGTACATCAAGCACTGTAGAATACTGAATTTTTGACTAGAACCATTAATTTTTACACACACACAGGGATCCTTATAATTGCTCAAGTAATAGATATTTTTACAAAAGGAACAGTCCCTCTCTAAATTTTAATGATTAAGGATGGACATTTGCTTTAATTTATTTTTAGGTGGAAATGGAAATTGACAATAGGAGCTTTAAAACCAGTCGTTCCAAGATTAGTTACCCCCTATTCCTTTTGATCACTCTCCCAAAACACTTTTCTTCCTGATGTCTTACAGTTTTTGAATAGCAAGAGATAAACCAATGTGAATTTGCAGTGGACACTAAAATTAATTCTGCTTGACCAAATACACTTTTTAAGGTGCGATTAAGGAGTATTTAAATGGCTATTTGATTACTTAATTAGAAAACTATATTATGGTAGTCCCAGGTAAATCCCCTTTCTGAAATGGGTTCAGAGGTTATGCTGGTTTGGGACTGAGCCAATGAACCATGTGGAGCAAATCCAAACCATCACTAAAATAGATTGAGTTTTGAAAAAACTAAGTTCTGAATCTTCAGGATCCAAATCTGGAAGCTGTGTGTGCCTGGGGGCAGAGGCGGGAGCAGGGGCAGGTGACAGGAGTATGATAAGATGGAGGTCAGGGAGAATTATTCAGAACACTAGGAACAGCTGACATTTTCTGTGATGGGCTTTCCCCAGCATTTTACCCTTTACTAAACACAAGATGCCAGAGTTTACATTTAATTTTCTGCTATAGTTAGTTATTAAAAATAAATAGTGGCTGTCCAAGGATGCAACTCCTTGAGGAGAATAGCAGCATAAACAGGTGGGGGGAAAAAATCTGTTTGTCGGAGGTGTGAATTATAGATAAATAAATTTGATAGATAAATTTGCTCTAAGACAAGAAAGAGACTTTAATGATTTACTGTTGTGTGCATTGTTTGGCTTTCTGAACTAAACAAATGGCATTAAAAAGTCAAGTCTACAAGGGTGAACACAATGACATTACATGAGGGCTGCTGTCTTCCTTTTCCAGGACAGGAGTAATGATGAACAATTATCCAACAAAGTTACTTGTAAAAGTAATTTGAAACAGCACATTCAACTTTAGTGAGATATCAGTGACCGTGGGTGCATTCTGTTGACTTTAACATGAACTTTTTCAAAGACAGGGATTGAAAAAGCTGGGAAGATGTCTTTAGCAAAGGCTGTACACGGTCAAAGTTGATTAAAAATGTTAGAGAGAAATAACACAGTGACAGTTGTTCTGATTTTAATCCCTCTTAATAAATAAATAAAAAAATAAGTAGGTCTGAGTGAAATCAGATTATAGAATCTTTCAGTGTATTTGCTTCTTTGTTTCCATTCCGGCCTTTTTTTCTGCAATATGCTGACTATACACGGCTATTGGCTGACTTGAAGTCATACACTCAACACGCATTTGTTTAGTGCTGCTCCTTGCAGTATGGAGCGGTAAGATTCATCCCAAAGTATTTACCATAACTAAGGCCTTGCCTACGTTAAGGAAATTTGTACAGGTGTAACTACATCAGTATGCCAGGCTAAATTACACAGAAACACCCCCTCTTACACCCATTCAGTGTGTCTAGACTAATCAAGACGTTTATCCTGGGGTAAGCCACACTGGTTTGCACCAATAAGAACGCCCTAATCTGGCCCTGGCTATACTGGGGTTTCAGCCTCTGGTATAGCTGCACCAGGCAAATCCCTAATTCGGTGTAGTTTACAGAGGTGCAGCACAGTGTGAAACGGTGATACAATGCAGTGCTGTAAATTACATCTGCGGTACTGCTTTGCAGGGTTGACCAACTCACAATTTTATCAGGAGTCTCATGACAGTTAGTGTTTTCTTAAAGCCCCAGCACCTGGAGTCACATCATTCATGCCAATTCTCAGCTTTCATGTACTATAAAAATACTTTTCTAGCCTCCATGATCATAACAAGAAGCTTGACAACATTTAGCAAGTGCATATAATGGCTCAGATACCAAAGGGCTGATAAAAAGAATGAAAATGCATAGGTGCCGTCTCTGGAGCCCTGGAGCACCCATGGAAAAAAACAATGGGTGCTGAGAACCCACTGGCAGCCTCCCTATCAGCACCTCCCCCTCCCCCCAGCGCATTCTGTCAGCCAGTGGCTCCACCGATCAGCGCCTCCCCGTGCCTCCCAGCGTCTCCCGCCTGCCACAGATCAGCTGTTTCACGGCATGCAGGAGGTGCTGGGGGAGAAGGGGGAGGAGCAAGGGCAGGGCACGCTCAGGGGGGAGTGGGCAGAGCAGAGGTGGGAAGAGGCAGGGTGGGGGGCTGGGAGGAAGGGGTGGGGTGGGGCCGGGCCTGGGGCAGAGGGGGGGGGCACACCCCTGGCACATTAGAAAGTCAGCGCCTATGTGAAAATGTATTAATGTTAAGCCAATCTCATTATTGGGCGGGGGGGTGCGGTGATGTATGATTTGTGAAATGTGAGGTTGACAACACCGCACTCCACCAGTGGTTAAAATCCCAGTGCAGACAAGGCTGTGCTGAGCTTTTGTGTGTCTCTAAGATGACAGACACTGAAGAAAACTCCAGGCTGCAATTATTACTGCTTTTCATACGCCATTTAAAATGTCTGGTTTTGCTCTGTGTATTTATTTATATACAGGCATTTCTATGGCACTCATCACCATAGCGTCTGGGCAATTCTCCTCTCCTTTCTCATATCATGTAATTAAATCTATGTAAAATACATACGTTCTTGGCAGGGGAAAAAATCAAACACTCCTTTCGGAAGGAATTTGCACCCTGCAATTAACTATTTACTAGTGTCTCTTTCTTGCGCTGTATCATGACACCACAATTCATTTCACGTTAAGTTGAGAAAGAAAATATTTTTAGGCTAGTTAGTATTTCCAACCCCACGCTCCCTCCCCTCCCCATGATTGGTGGCCCTATTCTGCTGCGATTGAGGTCAATGGGAGTTTTGCAATTGACTTCAGTGGTTGTAGGATTTGGCCCTGAGTTTTATGCCATGAATAGTTCCTCAGCCTGCATTGCTCTCCCTACTGCTACATGCTGCGACTCGCACACACTGAGCAGTTCACAACCAGTGACACCGGGAAGTGCAAGGCCCCTACGGTAGATCCATGGCTATTTTTAAATGGGTAATTCTGGATTCTGGGGGGCTGTGTGACACCATATATGCTGTAGCTATTTACGGTTCTAATCTCATAGACTTTAAAGCCACCAGGGACCATCATGAGCATGTAATCGTGAACTGCTTAGTCAGGCGAAACTCCCCCTGAAGCCCACAAACGTGAGCAGAACCTTGGCGTGGGTTCTATGGTTGCATGTGATTGGTTCTAACCACATGTCCCCGCCCCCTATGCTGACTTGTCACTTAAACCCAATATAGGAGCCTGCTCCTGCTCCCATTCAGTTCAAAAGCAAAACTCTGCTGGTGAAATCCTGACTTCATTGAAATCAGTGGGAGTTTTGCCCCTCTGTTTTCAGGGGCAGTGGGATTGAGCCCTAAGCAGTTAACAAAGGCCCATAAATGTGATTTAACTGATACCGATGCTACTGATGCTGTGAGCTCAGTGGCATTCTGTGGGCCAGCTGCATGACCCTGGGTGAGTCACCTCACCTCGCGGTGCTGGTTTGCCAGCTGTAAAATGAAGTTAATGCTCCCCATCTCCTTTGTGAAGCTCTTTGAAAGGAAGTGGGCTATTCGTTACGTCTTCTTATTGCTCAGCCCTCGCTGATTTTTACCCCCCTTGACCTTGTGAAATTCCATGTACGGCGAAGTAGCTGGAGAAGCCCCAGGTGTTTCGGTCCATGTTCAATATACAATTTTGCAAGCTTTTTGTGCTAGATCCTGCTCTCACTGAAATCCATTGCAAAACTCCCATTGACAGCCGTCATGCAGCATCGGGCTTATAATGAATGTCTGCTCGGTGTGAAGCTGTTCTGTAAAAAAAAGATGATGGATGGGATTTTCAGAAGCACCTAATGATTAAGAAGCACAATTCCACTCCAAAAGGCAATAGGACTTGTGCGCCTAAATTACTGGCGTGTTTTTGAAAATTCCACCCAACTTCACTTTAAGATTGTTCTACTGGGCTTTTCTGCGGCATACTCCAGTTTGGTTTGCATCAGTGAAGGGGCCCAATCCTACAGCCGCTCACGCTCAGAGACAGGCAACTGGTGTATGGCAACACCTTGTGGCCTGTGTTCATACATAGACAAAACAGATCTCAATTTTCTGAATGAGAGAAAGACTCTTGGGTGAAATTCACCCTAGTGCAGATAGCTTGTCAAGGACCTATGCACCTGTTTAGTGGTGAGCAGTGTCTGGCTGTGTAGCACCCAGGGTGAATTTATACTAATACTAAAGTGTTTTATGCTCCTATATGCTGAGGCGAATCAGACCTCTTCTTTTTCAGTGGCGGTCTGTTATTTGCACTGGAGAAAGAAGAAATACTGCCATATCAATGCTTGCAGATAGCAATACTAAGGCTTTTTGTGATGTGCGGGCACTCAGCTTGACCTGCCTTATAAGGACCTGATTTTCAGAACCCACCTGCCCATCCTCTGAAAATCAGGCCCCTTTTAAAGTGTCTTAAGCTGGGCACCCAAATATTGATGCAGCCAAAATCATTAATCACAGTGGAAAATCAGGACCCTTTTTTCGCATGCATCTGTGTGACCAAAGACTTGCTCATGCAAATCTTCATGAAGCTAGCGGGAGTGCTCACGTATTTAGCTATCTTGCTGAATGGGGCTGACAAGCACACAACTCCCACTGGCTTCGGATAAGGTTCAACATACCAGTGATATTCAGTCCGAGGCTCATAAGCCCCAAGTGGCTCTTCAGTGTGTCTCCTGTGTCTCTTTGCAGCATGTGATATTAAAACACCGAGTGATTTATTATTAACTAATCTAAGTTATTAACCAATCAGGATGCTGTTACTATGTTATTAACCAGTTGTAATTGATAAAATAATAATACTTGGTCAGTCATTTTGCTGTGAGAATTCTAGTTCCCCGTCATACAGTTTAACTGTGAATCTAGAGTACTGTAGTAAATGAACCAATGAATTCACACGACTGTGGCTTCTTTGGGGAATGTTGATCACTAATATGGCTCCTGAACCACTGAGGTCTGAGAATCACTGGGCTAAACTCACAAACAAAACATGCTGCCATCCAGCTGGGGGTGAAAAGCAGCGTGTTGATTTCTAAGCATGAACTACCCCAATAGTAACTGACTGCTGGGAATGGTGTTTTTGTGGGGCTTTGCCCCTCCTCTTTACACCAGTAGTTACATAAGGAAAATAATATTCAATATTGTAGGTTGAATGTGCAAAAAGGTATTATTGTTAGATACCATTTGCTGGTCCATTTTAAATAGAACTGCATCAAATCTCTTTAATAAACATTAACAGATTAGAGAGCCCTGTGTGTTCACATCTGCCTGTGTTTAGAAGGAATATGACCCAATATTTGTCAGCAGGGGGTTTGAATGCTCTTTGGTAGCACAGATTTTATTAACGTAAATTGATTCCCATCCATGCATGATCTAACATGTTTGCCCTCATGGAAATCTATTCACAATCGCATTGACGAGTCCGCTAATGGCAGCATCCTGAAAAGGATGGACCCAACTGATTAGCCCAATCTGAAAGATACTGAACCTGATTCTGAGCAGATGCCAACACTACAGCGGCTACAGCATGACAGCTCTGACACTGCAGCTGTGCCACTGTAGCACTGCGGTGTGATGTTCGCTACATCAACAGAAGGGGGTTTTCCCCCATTGATGTCATTTATCCACCTTGCTGAACAGAGCAAAATTTTCCACAGCCCTGAGCAAGGTAGCTAGGTCGACCTAAGTTTTAGTTGCAGACCAGGCCTGAGGCAGTGTAAGGGAACTTAAAAAGTGGGTGTAACCTGCACTTTCAGTCTCAGGCCAAGAGAGCAATAAAAAGTGACCCTAGTGTAAAGGGGACTTAAGCCATGTGTTTATACTAAAGAGCTAAGCAGCTACACTCTAAAAGGCGAAGCGCTGCTTGCCAAGCCAGTGATGAATTGTTCTGTAGTGCCCCCATGAGGACGAACAGCCAGCGTGCAATGTACTCCCTGCATGCCCTGCACATCTCTCTGCACATGAACAACAATTTGCTTTCTTAAGCAACCAAAATAACTGGCCAGGCAGGAACTTTGGGCAGCAGGAGACTCCCTTGCAGGGGACCGTTCCGCTTAACTAAGGATGGCTTGATTATTATTTTAAGTTTAGTTTAAATCAATGGTTGTAAGGCACAGCAAACTCCAGAGTAACAAGGAGGAAGACGCCTCAGAGTCTCCTGCTTGCTTACAGTGAACTTGGTGGTGGTTTTTACTCCTCTTCAGCAAAGCACATGCGTAGTCACGGTGGGTGAAATCCTGGCTCATGCACAGGTGGCGGGTGAAAATATTGTTTGCTGTGTGGGGGTGTTGGAGAGCGAACCTGCCCTGGACCAACTAGGGTAAGTACTGGGGTCCTCCACTGTTGTATCTCTGAAGGAGAAAGGGGGCCCTTTCTGCTCTTGAGGGGAGTGCAGCCCCTACTACCGTTCCTGGGAGGACAAGGAGCTCCATGCCACTGTCTCAGCCTCACAGGAGGGAGAGGGGGAGAGGGCCCTTCCCACCAACACTCCAAAAGGATGGTGGGGTCAGAATGCAGGGACAGGGTAACAGGGTGGAGCCATGAGTGCCTCACGACATAGTGGCCTTATCGGGTGGCTGCCAAATCGCTCTATGGCATTGTTAGAGCCCCTGCCACTGTCCTATGGAGTCTTGTGTGATGAGTTTGGTGGTCTCAGTTCCCTTCCTACTGGGCAAATTCCGGGCCTTCTACAAATATTTACAGGTTTATTCCAAAGGTCTGCAGCTCAACCCCAGCAATGAAGGGGCATTTCAAAGGCACTAAATGGCATTCTGAGCAGAGAGGCTAAAGACTGCATGGGTCAGGAGATAGCCTGTCACCCGGAGCTCAAGGAGAAGGCAGGTGGGCAGGGCTGGGCCCGGCTCTATCCAGCCTGGTGCAGAGGGGAGGCGAGCCCGCCTGGCCATCACCCTGAGTAGCAGTGGCTCCTTTTTTTCAGCCACAGGGCTGGGTCCAGAGCCTGCAGCATGACCTCAACCAGACCAGCACTCATCCTGGGCAGCCATGGCAACTGCCCCATGGGGTTGGCCTGGGCCCAACTCTCTGTCCAGCCCATCGGCTCTCACTACTTGGGGGAGCTTACCACAGCCTCACATGGCACCCGTGGACATGCGCAGGGGAGAGAGCAATTGGTAAGCAGGGCTGATAGATTTGTAGGGGCTGAGGCCTTTCTAGCCCTCTCACCTGCCACATGACTTCAGTGAGGCCAGGATTTCATCCATTGATTTCAGTGGGACTGATAATGTTCTTCAACAGTTAAATGTGTATAAGCACCTTGCTGAATCCAAATCATAATCTCTCTGAGTCTCAGTTCCCTATCTGTAAACTGGGCACAATAATACTGACTTTCTCCCACCCTGTGCCTGACATGCCTATTTAGACAGTTAGCACGTTCACATAGGGACTGTGTGTAAGGGCCAGATGGCTTTTTCTAGGGAATGAGTTGAACGGTTTTCCTGTAAAACCAACCCATGTTTATAAAGAGAAGTCTGGATTCTCAGAAATCGCAATGCAGCCACTCATTTTGACATTGCATTCATTTGCACTTGCAAGGTGTCCCGTTTTTGGGACACACAAATGCAGTTTGCCTTTGGAAAATCGAATATTGTCAATGCTTCACAGATAGTGCTCCCACAATATTCTTGCCAGCAAGTTAAAGAAGTATGGGCTGGATGAATGGACTATAAGGTGGATAGAAAGCTGGCTAGATCGTCGGGATCAACGGGTAGTGATCAATGGCTCCATGTCTAGTTGGCAGCCGGTTTCAAGCGGAGTGCCCCAAGGGTCAGTCCTGTGGCCGGTTTTGTTCAATGTCTTCATTAATGATCTGGAGGATGGCGTGGACTGCACTCTCAGCAAGTTTGCAGATGACACTAAACTGGGAGGAGTGGTAGATACGCTGGAGGATAGGGATAGGATACAGAGGGACCTAGACAAATTAGAGGATTGGGCCAAAAAAAACCTAATGAGGTTCAACAAGGACAAGTCCTGCAGAAAAGGACCTATGGTTACGGTGGACGAGAAGCTGGATATGAGTCAACAGTGTGCCCTTGTTGCCAAGAAGGCTAACGGCATTTTGGGCTGTATAAGTAGGGGCATTGCCAGCAGATCGAAGGACGTGATCATTCCCCTCTATTCGACATTGGTGAGGCCTCACCTGGAGTACTGTGTCCAGTTTTGGGCCCCACGCTACAAGAAGGATGTGCAAAAAATTGGAAAGAGTCCAGTGGAGGGCAACAAAAATGATTAGGGGCTGGAGCACATGAGTTATGAGGAGAGGCTGAAGGAACTGGGATTGTTTAGTCTGCAGAAGAGAAGAATGAGGGGGGATTTGATAGCTGCTTTCAACTATCTGAAAGGGGGTTCCAAAGAGGATGGATCTAGACTGTTCTCAATGGTACCAGATGACAAAACAAGGAGTAATGGTCTCAAGTTGCAGTGGGAGAGGTTTAGATTGGATATTAGGAAAAACTTTTTCACTAGGAGGGTGGTGAAGCACTGGAATGGGTTCCCTAGGGAGGTGGTGGAATCTCCTTCCTTAGAGGTTTTTAAGGTCAGGCTTGACAAAACCCTGGCTGGGATGATTTAGTTGGGATTAGGTCCTGCTTTGAGCTGGGGGTTGGACTAGATGACCTCCGGAGGTCCCTTCCAACTCGGATATTCTATGAATTTATGATTCTATGATAAGAAATAATTTGTCCCTGCCATTAATAGGGTGAATACAAAAATCAGAAGCAGGTTTAGAAAATTTGCCCCCCTAAGTGTCTTTAAAAACCAGGAATCCCTTTTGGTGTTAAAATGTGGTATTGCTAGAAATAGCTTTTGATTATCTGTAGAATCTCCTGATATGGCAACAGAGTATTTATATAGTTGGCACCTTGTAAAAGAAAGCTCCCCTAAACAGGATATTCCTGTTGGCAAAGAGACATCATATTTGTTTAACACAACATTTGTATGTTTCTGCAACCCTTGACAAGTACAAACAAGGAAGCATACTGATAACTGAAGGGGGGGGATCTCTATCAAATAGGAAGTATGGAGGTTAGACCTTGGCATTTACACAGATATCTTGGAGTTACACACGTTGTACAAAAGCATGTTTCGAAATTTCAAGGTTTTGATTGTTCTCATTTTCATTCATTTTTCAACTCAACAAGAAGTCTGTAATGCTCTGTCTCCGTTTTGTTTACTAACTTGATCAGTTACTTTCCAGCTGTCACAAGCAGAAATTGTCACTCTGTTTTTCTTTACTTTTTTTTTTTAATTGTCTTTCAAGTTTTTGAGAATTGTTTGAAGTGATTGATAATAGGGCCTGATTCTCACTCAGGGCCGGTGCAACCTATTAGGCGACGGGCGCTAGCTTTTGGGGGGGCGGCATTTTCTTCGGGGGTGGCCGGATCTTCAGCCTCCCCAGTCGTTGTTGGCATTTAGGCGGAGGGAGCTGGGGCAGGGGGGCGCGGGGAGGGCCGCCTGCAGCAAGTAAGGGGGCGGGGGCAGCATGCAGGGGAACTCCCCGCCCCAGCTCACCTCTGCTCCGCCTCCTCCCCTGAGCACGCCACCCCACTCTGCTTCTCTCCCTCCCAGGCTTGTGGCACCAAATAACTGATTGGCGCCGCAAGCCTGGGAGGGGGGAGAAGTGGGGCAGCGACAGCGTGCTCCGGGAGGAGGCGGAGCAGAGGTGAGCTGTGGTGGGGATCTGCCGCACGGCTCCCTGGGCTGGGGGGGGAGCTGCCACGGGGGGGTGCCTCAGGGCAGAGGGGGGGATGGGGAGCTGCCGAAGGGAGGGTGCCTCAGGGTGGAGGGGGGGGGAGCTGCCACTAGGGTGACCAGACGTCCTGATTTTATCGGGACTGTCCCGATATTTCCTTGTTTGTCCTGACCGATGTGCGGTCGGGACACTGGACAAACAAGCAAATATTCCGGAGCCCGGAAGTGCTCGTGCCCCCCTCTGACTCCGCCCCCTTCTTTCCTCATTGGCTCCCTCCCTGAATCCCCGCCTCTTCCCCGGGCTTGCCAGTCCTCCTCCCTCCAGCGCTTGTGGAGGGAGGCCCCGGAGACGCATGGGGAGCGCGGGGCCGGGCTGAGTGAGAGTCCGGCCTGGCCCCGAGCAGGCAGGACTCAGTCGGGCGATAGGGAGAGTGGGGGACGGCCCGCGGGGCCAGGCGGCGGCTGTTCTCCCCCCGGGCAGCGGGACTCGGGAGCAGCCACTGCTGCAGCTCCCACTGCCGCAGGGGGAGGAAGTGGCTGATGGCCAAGCTCGGCAGCTGCGGCTCTGGCGCCCCCGAACCCTCCGAGCCGGGGCCTGCTGCGGGGCCCAGCAGTGCGCACACTGCGCCCAGCCCCTGGCCAGTCGCGTCTGGGCTGCTGCCCAACTGGTGCTATCCTGCGGCGGCCCCGGGGCGGAGGCATCGGCAGCCCAGCCCCATTCGTTCCCCTGCGGGACCCGAGAGGGATGCGGGGGCTGGAGTGTGGATTTTTCACACCCCTGGGACAAGTGTCTCTACCAGTGTAAGTTCCTAGTGTCGACCAGCCCTTACAGTCAGCATTAAAACTATAGGCATTCGGGTACTGCTCAGTACTAAGAAAACCATAACCGTAACAAGGACACATATTCTCTGTAGTAGGTTTTCTCCTTTCATCATTAAATATTCAATCTAAGCCGTTTGTTTAGCTTTTCTGAGGAGGAAGTGAAAATGCCCACAGGGGAGGTAGAAAGCAAGTAGCCAATTCAGTTAAGCGAGCCTCCATGATGTGACTGTTTACTAGAAAGGCAAGTGAGATGTCAGCAGTTCATAGATTTTGGATGTTTGACTGGATGTTGGTTTTCTAGGCAATTTGAACAAATTGGTTTCACTTACATGATGATGTCCAGCAAAGTGAATTGTAAGTAGCAATGCGTACAGTATAAATAGCTGCGGTAAAATAACTTCAGGCCAAGACTGGAGCCGGGAGAATAATTTGAAACTAATCATTTAACAAATTCACCTCTTTTTCTGTTGATGAAATGTCCAGAAATGTCTGCCAAATTCTCATATGTATTGATGAATTCAAATTATTTGTGAATTTCTTCACTGAAATAGTCTTGGTCTGGAGCTCCTTTGTGAATTGCAAAGAATCCAGATTTGAAATATACGATGTATTGGTTAGTTATGTTCATCACATAGTACTGCTTCTGTTTCCTGATTGGATAGCTTATGTAACTAACCAAGAGCAGTGCAGCTGCTGAATTGCATATCTGAGTGTAAAATCTGAAAAATTGCAAATTGACATTTACACGGGTTTTTGTTAGTTGCGCAGTTTGCAATGTCACTGGCTAATATTTCACAGCATGCTAGTGAAAAAAAAACATTTTTTACAAGTATTTGTGCTAGTAGAACATGAAAACTCAAACATTCATGTACAACATATACAAAAGGATCACAGCTACATGTGAACTGAAATTCACTTTCCAATAATGGTTTGCACTAATATCCCAAGTCCAGTCTAGACACAACCAGCAAGGCGTGAGATACTGTGCTGCATCTCTAAGAGGCAGAACACAGAATTAGCAGCCCAGGGAATGAGGGGCTAACCTGGCATAAGCCACCCTTACACCTTCACAACCCTGGGCTGTTGTGGGGGCTGGAGAGGCCCTCAGCATAAAACTTAGATAGCTCCAGGGGCCTGTCTAAACTACAGCAGCCTCCCTAGGCTGCCCTATGGGTGCAGTGCTGCCAGACCCCCCAGAATGTCCCAATGCTGGGACCTGTAACGGGGGTCTCAGGAGGCAGCCGTATGGCTACCTTCTGCCATGTTTGTGCCTAGGGAATCCTTGTCTGGCTGGATGCAGGGCTTTTACCCTCCCTTTAACATAAGAGGCAATATAAATGGGATGGAGAGAGAGTTAGGAGCTCACA
Organism: Trachemys scripta elegans; assembly: GCF_013100865.1. Lineage (NCBI taxonomy): Eukaryota > Metazoa > Chordata > Testudines > Emydidae > Trachemys > Trachemys scripta. Next base: position 127,509,500 of record NC_048303.1, on the reverse strand, counting down.
CTGGTTGCCTAAAGTTAGGCTCTTAGATCCATCTTGAACCACTGAAATCAGCGGCCTGGTTTCCAGAAACGCGGAGGACCATCAACTCCCATAAACATAAAGGGGAATTCCTGGGAGCTCAGTACGTTTGAAAAAGTAGGCCCCTGACTACTTAGAGCGTAAGCTCTTCAGGGAAAAGACTGTTTGTACAGTGCACAATGGAGGCCCGGATCTCGGTTGGTGCCTCTAAGCACTATCCAAATATAAATAAAAAACAAACATTTCAGAGCCTTTGAAAACATGTAATTTGAGATCAGTTCTAGGAATGGGCAAAAAGTTTGGGTGCGGTAGTTTCACATGTTTTTGGAACCAGTTTATCTGTCTCTGTTTAAGCCTCTTGGCAGGCAGATCTCACTGGTGATAATTGAAATGGCTCTGACCGTGATGTAATTTCTAATTCTTTGCTTCTTGAATATGATTAGCTCTAACTGTTGTCTCCCGCTGAATCTATTTTTTTAATGGACACTTTATGGTCCAGCAATAGCAAAGCCAAGGTGGGGCAGAGGTGGCGCCCTCCCGGTGGCCTTTAGGTCTAAGCATGAGGCGTTTTTAAGCTTATTTTTCAGTGAAAAATGGCTGCCGGTGACTCATCACCACCCCTGTGTTCTCCTTAGTTACAAAACCTAGCTATGCTACTGTGGGCCACATCCTAAAATGTATTTAGGTGTCTATCCCCTATTGATTTCAGTGGGAGCTCGGCATTTAAATATCTTTGAGGATCTGGATATGCCAACATCATGCTTATTTTCATATTGGATCAATGTATTAGCTTGCCAACATGCTGTTGGTAGTATGTGTCATTTCCAGTGTATCTGGAAAGCTTAGCTAACAAACTTTTTCCCTTGTGTGTGTGATTTTTTTTTCTTTTATCAAATTGACAAACTGTTATTAAGTTATCAATTTATTGAAGCATTTCTACTGCTGGGAAAATAGTAACAAAATATTAATGAACATCTTTGCATATTAGAAATCAAATTTCAACTTATCAAAGACCAAGATTTTCAAAAGTGACTAATGATTTGAGGAGCCTCAGTACTTGATGTTCAACTTGAGATACTTTAAAAGGACCTGATTTTCAAAGGTATACAACAGTCCTTTCTGAAAATTGGACCCCCTTTCAGTGTATCAACACTAGCACCCAAAAACTGGGCCACCCAAAACCACTAGTCATTGTTGAAAGGGGCGTCCCACCATGTTTTTGTGTGTGGCATCTGTGTGAGCAGTGATTTGTTTATACAAACATTAACAGAAAAATAATTTTTGTCCAATAGCAAAAAATCATTTCATACTTAAATGAAAGTTGGTTGAGGTGGAAGCAGAATTAGATTTCCTACTTTTTTCAATCAGTGTATCTCAAAAAAGACAGCTGAGTATTTACAGCCAGTTGCCCCAGCAGGCATATGCCAAATTGTATTGATAAAGCTATGCGAGTCGTGCCCAGATTAGCACCCACCTCTGGCATCTGCAATGAACCTTTTTTCCTTTCCCCACCCCACAACTATTGCCTCTCTCAGCCTTCTGGGATTTAATGTCTGTAGGACAAAAAAGAACATGTATTGGTACAATGCTGCCAAATGTCTTTGTCTTTCCAGCCTAATTGTATGTTAACACAGAAAAAGGCTGGAACTGATGTGGTAGTAAATAGAGTGACTCATTTATTTCTATTACTTTAAAATCTGTACTGCAGTGCCCCCTAGAGGAATAAGGATTCTGTTGATAAAGCTAAGCTAACTGTGATTTTTGCTATTATTCCATGTGGATCAATAACTAATGTGACAGAGGGAATTATATTCAGGTACATAGTAAGCATCGTTTAACCAATAAAAGTGGGGAGGGGGAAATATCAGATTCTCATATTCATTGAAATCACAGAAATTAAAGCTGGAGAAGACTTCCATGATTATCAAGTATCAGAGGGGTAGCCGTGTTAGTCTGAATCTGTAAAAAGCAACAGAGGGTCCTGTGGCACCTTTGAGACTAACAGAAGTATTGGGAGCATAAGCTTTCGTGGGTAAGAACCTCACTTCTTCAGATGCAAGACATCCCTCCCAATACTTCTGTTAGTCTTAAAGGTGCCACAGGACCCTCTGTNTTTAAAAAAAAAAAAAAATAAGTCGGTGAGATGGCTGTGTGCATTAACATAACTTTTGCCCAGCTAACTGGTGGGAGTTGAGAATGGTACATGTATCTTAAACACATATCTATTTTGAAAAATTGGCAGGTGCTCAGCAGCTAGCAGTAATGAGTGCCATAGGCAAATAATAAATTTCAAATGCAACCTTAATTCTTCTATACAAGTATTTATTTAAAAAAGAAAAATGGAGTATGCTTTTCTGTTAACCCAGCACTTGGATTTCTACTCACATATCATGCCATTCTGTGAGTCAGCATCATGCATGAAGAGTCATGGAATTACAGTAATAGGAATTGATTGAACAGGGCATTTACTCAAGTATCAGAGAGGTAGCCGTGTTAGTCGAATCTGTAAAAAGCAACAGAGGGTCCTGTGGCACCTTTAAGACTAACAGAAGTATTGGGAGGGATGTCTTGCATCTGAAGAAGTGAGGTTCTTACCCACGAAAGCTTATGCTCCCAATACTTCTGTTAGTCTCAAAGGTGCCACAGGACCCTCTGTTGCTTTTTCCATGATTATGTTATTGTTCTGGTCAGTCAAATAACATAATCCTCGGGCTATCTGGACATTCACTTAGACCCAGATCTTCAAATGTATTTAGGCTCCTAACTTCCACTGATTTCAGTAGAATATAGAAGCCTAAACACCCTTTGAGGATCAGGGCCTTAGTGTCGATGCAGTAAAAATAAATTCCAGTTCTGATTTTCCTTCCTTTCCTGGCAGCTAAATAAGAACACTATTTATTTATCCAAGTTTTTATACTGCACCCGTCATCTTAGTGTTATGCAGGAGGTCAGATTAGATGATCATAATGGTCCGTGATGGTTTTAAAAAGCTATTAAATTATATCTGAGCACCTATTAAGGTACAAACTAAGGAAGGTTCTTAAAAAGGTATTAAATAAACAATAGAAGACTCACTAATAGACTTGGGATGGGTAACATCTCTGTCCCCAAGGTACCATCAGAGACAAATAATGCTGTGCTAGGGAGTCCTGGAGGACAATGATGTTGGATCTTAGGAGAAAGGAATTCAGATGGAACAGGGATGCGCAGCAATCATCAGCCATTGATAACACTGATGCCAAAGTCATCGAACGTGATATGTTAAGATTGAAAGGAGAATCAGCTCTGATACGCCTATCAAGAGTCACTTAACCTGAAGTACACTGCACTACAGGTGTTGGGGGGACTGGAGGAAAGTAGTGCTACTTTTCCCGTAGCTTGACCACTTGAGTTTCCAAAATGATCTGCTGCTCACAGTAGATTGTGCAGATATTCAAAATATGCCCATGTTGCACTAGGCTCCCCCTCACTGGGCTTTGAACATGGCCTAGGGCTTTTGCGCTCCTTGGGCTTGGCTCCTTCTTGACTGGGGGAAAAATATAAATAGTGGTAGCTCCCACATGTTGCTACCCTGTGGCACCAAACTGAGGCATTGCTCACAGTGATCTGTGCAGATCGGAGCGCCACCCTCTCTTTTCTTACAGGAAGGATGAAATAATTAATGTGTACGTCATTGGGCATCTGCCTTGGCCCCTCACTCAGATGAATGGGGCAATTAGCACTCTCTGAGCTACTGTTCTCATCTCTGCATCAAGTTACACTCATTCAGATTGTGGGAGGTTTTCTTCACACCAGTAACAACTAGTGATATGAAAGCCAATAATAAGAGGGTAGCTTCAGAATGGTGCTGGGAGAGTACATACTAGCTGTTTCTGAGCCCTATTGCAATAGTTATGAGATGAGGGGGAGCTGGTGTTCCCCGTCATTAAATTACTCTGCTTTTTCTTCCACAGTATGGGTCATTCCACTATTTTAGTCATCTAGATGCCTCTATTTACAGGCCTTGCAGATTTTAAAAAGGATTCCGTTCAATTAGGCAGTTTGTCCCCTGGCCTAACTCCATGGTGCTTGCCCAGGCCAGAGTCACACCAAATGGGGCCACATCTATTTACAGGTGCTTGCACATGACCACAGGGTCTCCAGAACCAGAACTAGGACTAGGATCCAAGCAGAACTTTGAACTAAGCAAGCGGGAGGCCTCCTTGGAAAATGGGATGGACTTATTACAAACTAATAATATAACAGTTCCTATTCACTGGGGGATTCTGAGACGGCAGTAATATAAAGCACTAGGCCACTGCCTGCCAGAATTAGGCAGAGACATAAGCAAGGAGAAAATGATTCCCACCCACCCCCACTCCACACTAAAAGTGGGATCAGCTCTGTCTCTGAGGAATGAAGTGAAAATAGAGTTGCTGAGCTAACCTGCCTGGTCACATGGGCTAGGTCCAACCAATCAGAGAGCTTGGCTGTAGAGATTCCATGTGGCTTCCCACCATTGACCTTGTCCCATCATATGAGCTGTCACAACAATCCCAACTTGATCTCAAAGATGCACTTCAAAAAGTTCCTGCCTATTTCTGATGGGGGGGGGGAGGGATAGCTCATTGGCCTGCTACGACCAGGGTTGTGAGTTCAATCCTTGAGGGGGCCATTTAGGGATCTGGGGCAAAAATCTGTCTGGGGATTAGTCCTGCTTTGAGCAGGAAGTTGCACTAGATGACCTCCTGAGGTCCCTTCCAACCCTGATATTCTATTATCTCAGTAAACAGAAATGTTAGCTGTGGGGCACCCCCTCTAAGGCACTGCTTCCTCCTCATGGGCAAGTGTTTGCTGCTCATAACACCTGTGTGGACCAGCAAGTACAGGCTGGAGCCTAAGGTCTGCCCATTCCCTACACACATGCTCTGGGTTGACAGCAAGCAAGCATGCAGCACCTAATTACTAGAGTACACCTGGACTGAATATCCACCTAGTCCTCCCACCCCCTGCCCAAAGAGAAATGGGAGCAGGTGTTCTTAGTCCTCCCTTCTCTCTTTTCTCACTCACACATTCATACACAGAATAACCCAGGACTGTACTGTAAAATCTGCCTTCCACACACTTTTTTAAATAAAATACATTTTCCTCTTGCAAATGTGCAACACACTCCACTTAAAGTTGAAAGAGAATTCAGTCTCTCTAGACTGCAGCCAAACTGAGAACAAAGCACAGCGTTACTGCCCTGACAAAAGGTATCATTAGCTTTTATTTCCCCCAAATTTATGATGAAATTTTTCTCTTGTGCTGTATGTAACATATTTTAATGCACATCGTAAACCTTTGGTCACACACAGAAACTGACATTAAACAATTGCTGCAGCTCGACACAGGCTGATGAAAGCCAGTCAATGGATGTTTAATGGGGCATTGTTCGTACCATATGGCCTCCAATACTGAAACAAATGCAGTCCATTAAAAAACAGTTATGGGGGGGGGGTGTCAAGGGCTGGATGGGTCACAGCTGTGCTCTGCTTAAGAAGCAGAGAGGACATTTGCATGGCTCAGCTGAGTGGGTCTGAAATGGGCCCTGCAGTTCAGATTGTGCCTCTCCCCTGTCGCTCATTGAAAGGATGTCACGCGCTTGAGTCCCAAAAGACCCTGAGAGGTGTATAAGCGCATCATTCCCATTGAAATCAATGGGAGCTAGGCAGCTGAAGACCTTTGGGCTTCTGGGCCAAAGTGCCCACTGCTCCACACAAACTTGGTGTCCCTGTTTTTACTGAATAATGATTCTTTATTTTTGCTGTCAATAGAGGCTAGAAGAAGGGCTGTTTACACAGGGGGGTGGGAGGTGGAAATCCCACAGCATTTTAACCTCCCTGTAAAACAAAAATGGGACTTTTCTATATCAATGGGTTGGTCAGGCTTAGCTAGAACCAATCCATCTCAGTGGTGGATCCAGAAAGCCAATGGGGACACAAACCAGACATCAAGAATTATAACATTCAAAAACCAGTTGGAGAATACTTCAACCTCCCTGGACACTCAATTACAGACCTCAAAGTGGCAATTCTTCAACAAAAAAACTTCAAAAACAGACTCCAACGAGAAACTGCAGAACTGGAATTAATTTGCAAACTGGACACCACTAAATTAGGCTTGAATAAAGACTGGGAGTGGATGGGTCATTACACAAAGTAAAAACATTTCCCCATACTAATTTTTCCCCTACCGTTACTCACACCTTCTTGTCAACTGTTTGAAATGGGCCATCCTGATTATCACTACAAAAGTTTTTTTCTCCTGCTAATAGCCCACCTTAACTGATTAGTCTTGTTAGAGTTGGTATGGCAACACTCATTTTTTCATGTCCTCTGTGTATATATATCTTCCTACTGTATTTTCCATTGCACGCATCTGATGAAGTGGGTTTTAGCCCACAAAAGCTTATGCTCAAATAAATGTTAGTGTCTAAGGTGCCACAAGGACTCCTCGTTCTTTTTGCTGATACACACTAACACGGCTACCCCTCTGAAAGCTAACAGTGGGACGCTCCAGCAGGTAGAGCATGTGAACTCAGCAAGGCTCTGCAGGACCAAAAGGTGGCTGGCAGATGTCTGTGTTAAGAGCTGAGCTCACAGAGAACAGGAAGCTTTCACCTGAGACTGACAAGGGGACAGAGCCAGAAAACGAAGCTGGTTCCCACAGTGGCTTGGCTTATGGGAGCCCAGGCATTGGCCAGTAGGGACTATGTCTTAACTTTACTTCTCTCTGTTAACATAAGGCCTTCCCGGAGCTGTATTCCAATTGACTCAGAAATCCTGCTCTGATTTGAGGAAACTGGCTGGTGTCACTGCACTTGCTCAGCACTTGCTGAGGTGCATTGATCTCTGGAGAGGGTGAAAACCTTTGACTAGGAGTCAATCTCAGTGGGACTGGGACTCACCAGGAAGAGCTCATGGTGAGAAGCAGGAATGCTGACACTTGGGAGGCATTGAGAGTGTGTGGCCTATCCTTGGGGACAAGTGGAATCCTTTGGCAGGTCTGGTGTGTTGAAGGGTACCTCCATGGGACTGTTTAAAAGCTGGGGCATAGCACAGAGTCTGTGCATCTGTGACAGTCCCTGCATGAGAGACCTTCAGGTGTCCTTCATTTGGGGTCTGTGTGTGACATGTTGGGTCACAGAAACCCCCTTGGGACTGTCACCTGATGTGCTGAGAATACCTCTGAGCCCGTTTTCCCTGGCAGCATGGGACTCCAGAACCCTGCCTTGTTGAGCCAGAACCGCTAGCCTGCTGCAACACAGACCCAGGTCTGAACCACACCCCCAGTGCTGCAGACTTAATTGAAAACAGCTTAGCAAGTACTTCTGTCTCCAGCACCAGACACCCAGTTTCCAATGGGATCCAAACCCCAAGTAAATCCGTTTTACTCTGTATAAAGCTTATACAGGGTAAACTCATAAATTGTCCGTCCTCTATAACACTGATAGATATGCACAGCTGTTTGCTCCCCCAGTATTAATCACTTACTCTGGGTTAATTAATAAACAAAAATGATTTTATTAAGTATAAAGAGTAGGATTTAAGGGGTTCCAAGTAACAACAGACAGAACAAAGTCAGTTACCAAGCAAAATAAAACAAAACACACAAGTCTAAGCCTAATACATTAAGAAACTGATCACAGGTAAATCTCACCCTCAGAGATGTTCCAATAAGCTTCTTTCACAGACTAGACTCCTTCCAAGTCTGGGCCCAATCCTTTCCCCTGGTACAGACCTTGTTAGTTCCAGCAGGCATCTTAGGTGAAAAGCAGGGGATTCCACATGACTGTGACCCCTTTGTTCTGTTCCACCCCCTTTTATAGCTTTGGCACAAGGCGGGAATCCTTTGTGTCCCTCTGGGTTCCCACACCTTCTAAATGGAAAAGCAAGGTTTAAGATGGATTCCAGTATCATGTGACATGGTCACATGTCCTGAGAGACCCCTAGTCTCCATTCTTCCAAGGCTGGCCGAGACATATGCAGTGGAGGCTTGCAGGTAAAAGACATCTATGTCAATTGTCCTAGTCAATGGGAGCCATCAAGATTCTAAACCACCATTAATGGCCCACACGTTGTATAATTACAATAGGACCTCAGAGTAATACTTCATATTTCTAGTTTTAGATACAAATATGATACATACATACAAATAGGATGACCTTACTCAGTAGATCATAAGCTTTGTATTGATACCTTACAGGAGACCTTTTGCATAAAGCATATTCCAGTTACATCATAGTCACACTTATAAACATATTTTTATAAAGCATATGGAATGCAACATCACACTGTCACACACTGTGTCACAAATCTGGACCTTGGCAAGCCTCTGAATATTTTCAACTGTGCTATTGTAAAGTCATTCAGCTCGAAAAGGGAGCCTCTTTATTGCTTCAGTATTAAACATCTTGCTTGTTTGTGGTCTGAGCTCAGGACTGAAAGCTTTGCAGTTCCCTCCCCTGTCCTGCTATTTGTGTTGTAAGAAAGTAGGCAAACAAAAGTATAAACAAAATGGGCATACAGGTCAACCCGCATGGTCACAGAAAGTTCAGTGTTACCAGTGGGTAAATTCACTGCCTGGACACTATTGTAGTTACATACTATTTGGTGTACAGAATTGGTGCATTATTGTTATATCCAGGGAGACTCCTGTGGCACAATTATAATAATTACAGTAGCCCCTGCAAGCCTCAATTTAGATTGGGGTTCCACTGTGCTAGGCACAGATACAAAGCCCCTGCCTCAAACAGCTTACAAATTAAATAGACAAGACAGACAAAGGGTGGGAGGAGAAACAGAGGTGAAGTGATGTGCCTGAGGTCACGTGGCAGGTCTGTTGCAGAGCTGGGAACAGAAGCCTGCTGACCTGATCCCAGTCCAGTACCTTATTCTCTAGACCATGCTGACTTCCTACGGCTAGAGAAATCAAGCAAAACATGCTCTATTAATATGCCTTTGCATTTACAAAGGACTTTGCTTCAGCCATTATCCTTTTGTATTTGTTTCCATGTACTTTTCAAGATTTTAATTCAGCATTTGGATCTAAAGTGGAGCCAAACTGCCTTCAGGGATCACCTATAAACCAGAATGGCTCATTTTTAAATCAGACAGGATCCATATTTGATTTGGCTCCAAACCCCTCCCCCTGGGTCCATTTAGAGTAGACAGCTGAGTCATAACAGATCTCAATATGGTATTTAATATATGGCAAAAACACAGATCAGGGTGTCTTGTAACACTTAGCTGAAGTTGGTAATTAGCATGTATGAATGTGAAAAACTGCTCCATCATTAAATACTGCATACATTCATAGACGCTTGGTCTCCTATTATCATCATAATAATGTAGGGGCTGACAGACTGTTATTTAACCAGCATGAGATGGAGGATAATATGCATGCAGACACAAATGTGTGTGTATGCATGGATATAAATAAACACAGAGAAATAACAAATGGTAAACACTGAGCGGTGCAAACTTGCTATCTTTGTCTCTATTCTATTATAATTCACATACTGATTAAGTAGTAGCATGTATAAATCACTGTGCACAGAATTTTAAACGTATGTAAATAAACCGTATTGAAATTATATTAATTGCTTTAATCTTTTTTAGTAATCAGACCCCACTTTGCCTCTGATCCATGTCTGAATAGGGCAGCTTGAGGAGAGGAACGATTAATTCATAGAATCATAGAATATCAGGGTTGGAGGGGACCTCAGGAGGTCATCTAGTCCAATCCCCAGCTCAAAGCAGGACCTATCCCCAACTAAATCATCCCAGCTAGGGCTTTGTCAAGCCTGACCTTAAAAACCTCTAAGGAAGGAGATTCGACCACCTCCCTAGGGAACCCATTCCAGTGCTTCACCACCCTCCTAGTGAAAAAGTTTTTCTTAATATCCAACCTAAGCCTCCCCCACTGCAACTTGAGACCATTACTCCTTGTTCTGTCATCAGCTACCACTGAGAACAGTCTAGATCCAGCCTCTTTGGAACCCCCTTCAGGTAGTTGAAAGCTGCTATCAAATCCCCCCTCATTCTTCTCTTCTGCAGACTAAACAATCCCAGTTCCCTCAGCATCTCCTCATAAATCATGTGCTCCAGCCCCCTAATCATTTTTGTTTTCCTCCGCTGGACTCTTTCCAATTTTTCCACATCCTTCTTGTAGTTTGGGGCCCAAAACTGGACACAGTACTCCTGGTGAGGCCTCATCTATGTCAAATAGAGGGGAATGATCACGTCCCTCGATCTGCTGGCAATGCCCCTCCTTATACAGCCCAAAATGCCGTTAGCCTTCTTGGCAACAAGGGCACACTGTTGACTCATCTCCAGCTTCTCGTCCACTGTAACCCCTAGGTCCTTTTCTGCAGCACTGCTACCTAGCCATTCGGTCCCTAGTCTGTAGCAGTGCAGGGGATTCTTCCATCCTAAGTGCAGGACTCTGCACTTGTCTTTGTTGAACTTCATCAGATTTCTTTTGGCCCAATGCTCTAATTTGTCTAGGTCCCTCTGCATCCTATCCCTACCCTCCAGCATATCTACCACTCCTCCCAGTTTAGTGTCATCTGCAAACTTGCTGAGGGAGCAGTCCACGCCATCCTCCAGATCATTAATGAAGATATTGAACAAAACTTGCCCCAGGACCGACCCTTGGGGCACACCGCTTGATACCGGCTGCCAACTAGACATGAGCCATTGATCACTACCCGTTGAGCCCGACAATCTAGCCAGCTTTCTATCCACCTTGTAGTCCATTCATCAAGCCCATACTTCTTTAAGTTGCCAGCAAGAATACTGTGGGAGACCATATCAAAAGCTTTGCTAAAGCCAAGGAACAACATGTCCACTGCTTTCCCCTCATCCACAGAACCAGTTATTTCCTCATAGAAGGCAATTAGGTTAGTCAGGCATGACTTGCCCGTGGTGAATCCACGCTGACTGTTCCTGATCACTTTCCTGTCCTCTAAGTGCATCAAAATGGATTCCCTGAGGACCTGCTCCATGATTTTTCCAGGGACTGAGGTGAGGTTGACTGGCCTGTAATTCCCCGGATCCTCCTCCTTCCCTTTTTCAGTGGTTCTCAAACTATTTACCATTGTTGGCCGCATCCAATATTACCTACATAGCCCTGAGAATGTCACATGGACTGCAGCTGTGTGCTGATTGGGCCACAGGTTGAAAGCCACTGCATTAATTGTATGCTTTACTACTGTTTTTTTTTTTTTTTTTTTTTTTTTTTTTTAATATATTGAGTCAAAATCCTGAGGTTCTCAGGGTGGGTTCCATTCCCCTCCCACTCCTAGATCCGCACTTGGAGGAAAACCCTCTCCAAGCTCCGTGGCGGATGCTCTGCAGATCCAGGGGCCACATGGGTAGAGGGGACTTGAAGGGCCAATGGGAGGAAGAAGGATGCATCTTGGTCTCCTCTGTCCCCAGGGAGCTCAGGCCGGGGCCTTTATTATTTTTTCCACTGAGATCACTTCTCCCAGCCGATTCCAGGAGCTGCTGCTGCCAGGAGGAGGTAGGCTGTCCCGGACTGAGGGGAACACAAAGGGCAAAGGCACTGCAGAGGCACAGGGCCTCCATCTAGCCTTGGCTTCCCAGAAATCTCTGGAAACACATGGGATTTGTGAGGGCAGAGCCCACCGCCTGTTCATGAGGTCAGGGAACACGCCCCACCTTCTGGAGGAACGAACTCTGTGAGAAAATCCTCATGGACAATTCCTTCTTCAGAGCCCCAATCCATACGATTTTTGTGGGAGGGGTTTGTCCAGCCTCACTTCTCATCCAGGCCTTGCATTAACTTTATAGCTGAGCTGGCCTGAAAACAAAACTAAAGGGAGTGGGGGTGGGGGAGAGATATCTGACATTTTCTGACAGAAGAATTTTCATTTAACTTCATAGCTTTGGTTAAATATTTCAACTTCTCTGCAGGAACCATGCCACAGTGTTGTATTTGCCACAGTGGTTTTCTGGAGCCCTCGTTCCCAAAACGTACGAGTGTTGTTATGTCCTATTGTGCTCGGTGCTGTACATACATACAGCAAGAAACAGTTCCTGCCCTGGACACTAAGGGTCAAATTCAGATGAGCACTTACATACATATGTATATCATCCATCTTCAGGCCAGCACTCAAGTACACGCTTAGAGCTTGGCGTTTACCAATAAAACACCCCCAATTAAAAAAAAATGGTGTTTATTCGACAAACACTGGAAAAACACCAGAAATGGTTACTTGTGTGTATGAGCTGTCTACACAGTGCATTGATGCGGGGGTGTGAGTTCTAATGTGCTGCGCGTTAACTGGTCTGTGTAATCCCACGTGCACTTTAACTAATGTTGGTTTAACCAGTACTACGTTAAAGGGCACATCACAAAGAGATTACTCATTACTGTATACACTACTGTAATGAGTAATGTATGTAATATACATTCTTTATGACAGTGTGTACGAAGTGAAACCCAGATTTTGGACATCTACACAAAACTCAAAAACAAGTCCCCCCAGATTAATACACCCCCAAAACAGAAGCCCTACACAGGCTTTACTTATGTGTCTACTTTAGGTCAATGGATTTCAATGGGACTTACGCACACTCCTGAAGCTCAGCACGTGCGTAAGTGGTGTCCTGAGTAGGGATGCTTTTCTGAATTGGGGCCTCAATAGATCAGACACAGAACGGGAAGGAGAAACAAAGTATGGTCAGCCCCGTTTTACAGCTGGGGACCTGAGGCCCAGGGAGATTAAGGGAGCTGTTTAAAAGGCCTAACTCTTATCCAAAAGAAGCCAATGGCTCCCGTGATTTCAGTGGCAAGTGCTTTAGAAAATCCCACTGTCTGTGACTTGCTCAAGGTCCAACAGAAAAACCTTTGGCCAGGCTGGCAATCATGCGCAGATCTCCTGTATCTCAAGCTAATGGCTTAATCCTAAAACCACCACCCTGCTTCTCCTGCTAAGGACAAACGATAGCTGCAAGACATCCTTTCACTAGGGCATGGAAAGTCTTCCATATGCTTCCTACCAACACTGGAAAGATGCCTTGATTTATTTAATGTACTGTGATGGGACTTTGCAAGAAAACATGTTCCTAGTGCTAAGTATGGAGCAGGGAGGCCGTTGCTCAGTGCATCACAGTGCAGAACAATGCTGAGGTGACCAGGGCCGGCTCTGGCTTTTTTGCCGCCCCAAGCAAAAAAAAAACAAAAAAAACCCACCTGCAGGGCAGCCGGAGCGGCCGAGCAAAAAAACCCGTGCAGGGTGGCCGGAGTGCGGGTGCAGGGGGAGGGAGAGAAGGGGGGCGGCCAGGGCTTCCTTCAGTGGGGCGCTCACCACGCGGCCCTGACCGCCGCGCTGCCTGCCGGGAGGGCTCCACGCCACTCCAGTCAACGGGGAGGGAAGGACACGCGCTGCCCTGCCAGGCTTGCTACAGATCTGGCACCGGCTGGGGCAGACGGAGCACGCAACCCGCTCCCAGCAGGGTGCTCCCCTCCTCTGTGCCACCGCCCCCTACAGGGCGGCCGGAGCGGCGAACCAAAAGGAAAAAAGAAAAAAACCTGCGGAGGGCCGAAGCAGCGAAGCAACAACAAACAACAACAAAAAAGGATTGGGCAGAATGCCGCCCCTTAAAATCTGCTGCCCCAAGCACGAGCTTGCTTGGCTGGTGCCTGGAGCCGGCCCTGGAGGTGACAGCAGCAGCAGTCATGTCAATTAGCAAAACCTAGCCTCCCGTTCAATTTATGAAACAAGACTGAAGGGATGCTCTCGTTGTCAAACTGCGGCTCTATGACATCATGGTGATGTTGCAGTGAAAGGGCTTGATTCTCCATTCACACTGGTGCAAAAGAGGAGTAGTCCCATTGAATTCAGTGGAGTTATACTGGTGTAAAAGCTTGTATAAGGAAGAAGAGAATCAGGCCAAGTGTGGCTGAATGAAGTTACAAGATGTAGCCTCAAGTGTCACAATGGTCACTTAGGACAGACGTATAAAGAGCTTCACATTCTTATTGGTTTGATGATAGGTTGTTTTATACAACACCTTTCATAAACAGCTAGCAAAGCATGTTATAAACATTAATTAATGTCCCAACACCCCTATCATGTGGGCACATATTACTGTGACCAGTTTTACAGAAGGGAAACAGACTACACTGGGAAAAAGGACTGAAGAATCAGATCAGCCCAAAGATCCACCTGGACCAGTATCTTCTCTCCCACAGTGGTCTGCACCTCACATGGGGAGTTATGAAATAACCTATTCATAGAGGCAGCTTCTTCCTAACCCCCATCAATCAGTCTGGCTTGTACTACAAAGCATGAAAGTTTACATCCCTGCCATATTTCCATGGGGTTTGGGGATATTTTTTTATAATCAAATCTAATGTAATTGTGGATGTCTTGTTATCTATACGAATGGCCAGTGCATATATGAATCTTACTGAATTCTTGGCCTCAATGATATCTTGTGGCAGTGAGTACCACAGGTTAATTATGTAGTGTGGGAGGGAGAGGGTGTATTTCCTTGTAGCAATTGTAAATTCAGTGCCTCCTAGCCCCCTGCTGTAACAATTCAATCACACTTACTCCCCTTAAAAGTTCTTTAAGGAGGATAAAATACAGGGTACTAAAGGGCTTTTCAAAGCATAACAAGCACGCATGACTGACAGCTAACATCAGACATGTTCAGATTAGAAATAAGGCACACATTTTTAATGTGGAGGGTGATTAACCATTGAAACAAACTACTAAGGGAAGTTGTGGATTCTCCATCCCTTGAGGTCTTCAAATCAAGACTAGATGCCTTTCAGGAAGAGATGCTTTAGTCCAACACAAGTTACTGGGCTCAGTACCAGGGAAACTTTTGTGATAGACAGAAGGTCAGACTAGAGGATCTAATGGTTCCTCCGGCCTTAAAATCTATGAAGCTATAACAAGAGCACCTATGTTCATTGTTCATAACCCCCCCCCCTCACCCCGAATGCTAAATCTAGGGCCTAGCATAGACTGTATACAGACACTACAGCTTCTATACCTACCTGGCACCACTTATGGTGCATTTCCTTGGCGGACACAAACAGGAGATGCTGAATGTCCAGGCCCCAGGCCAGTCTGTGTGCTCGTGCAGGTCTCGGGTGTTGGAAATTGTTACACTCGGCTTACACATAGCACATAAAACCGCTGCCATCCAGCCAAGGCACCCAAGCTTAGATGGAAAGGTAGGACGTGTTTTAAGTTATCCTTTGGCAGCTCTGTGCTACAAAGCAAGTGTTTAAAAACATTACTAGCCCCCGAAGAATTTATTTGGGGTGAACTCTCAGCAATAACATAATGGAAAGAAAAAAATATTTAAGTAGAGCTGACGTCCCTTTGCCCCTCAAATTAAAATCAAACCCAGGAAGATGGTTATTGAGTTTTCTAGATGTGGTCAGTGGCACATGGTTTGACATTTTGGAGCCAAAATATCTGCAGGTGTAAATGTGCACAGCTCCACTAACGTCAATGGAGTTTCAGGTATTTGCACCAACAGGGAATTTGGCTCGTTGACATCATTTTTGCTCTTCACTGCACCAGCACTTCTCATTTGCTTGCAACCTCCACACCATGGCTTAAGCCGCTTTCCCTTTTCTGTAGCTTCTCAGCAATCCCTAGTCTAGCTTCACTTCAAATTGGCAGCACAGGGCCGGGTTAACCTTTTGTGGGCCCGGCGCCAAACATATTTGTGGGCCCCCATGGGGGTCAAGGAGCATGGTGTGAGGAGGTCAGTCCCCAGAGCAAGGGGCCAGACAGGGAATTGGGGCATAGCATGGCTGGGCTGGCCCCGCTCCACCCAGCCCAGTGCAAAGGCACTGTATACAGACCAGATGTTGCCAGATGCACCTGGCCCACACAGCCCTGTGCTGCCAGCATGCCCCTTCCCCTCGAGGGTGGGCCAATGTCGTGCCACACAGCCCCCCCCCCCCCAACACCCCTCTGACTCCCTATGCCCAGCGTCCCCTGGAACTGCTGTGGCCAGCAGCCCCCCACACAGACCCTCCACCACAAATGCACAGCAGTCTGCACCCCCCCAACCCCTGCCCAGCACCCCCCACACAGCCCCACCACTACTGCCCAATGCACTTCCCCACAGCCCCCACAACTACACAGCACCCCACTCAGACCCCCCACTGCCCAGCATCCTAACACACAGCCCTCCCCCAAGAGCCCCCAAAAGTCCGGTGCACCCCCTTAGCAGGGTGTGGAGGAACGTGTGTAGGGGGTGGTGACGCGAGGTGTCAGGCAGCAGGTAGAATGGAGCTTGGGGGGTTTAGGGACCAGCCCCAGCTCCTGGCAGTGGTGTGGGGAGCTGGGGTGGGAAAGGGGTCAGCCCCAGTCCTTGTAGCAGCATGCAGAGCTTGGGGGGAGGGTGTCAGCCTCCGGCTGTGGCTTGGGGAGCTATGGAAGAGGGGTCAGCCCCTGGCTGCAGTGTGGGGAGCTTGGGGAGTGGAGGAGGGGTCAGCCCCTGGCAGCGGGGAGTCGGTGGAAGGGGTGTCCGCAGCCTCAGCCAGGTGGCAGGGGCTCCAGCTCTCTCAGCCCCAGCTGCGGCCAGGGGGCAGAGAGGAGCCATGGCCTGGCCTACAATCCAACAGGAGAGATCAGTGGGCAAGGGGCAGAGGCAGGAGTGGAGAAGAGCTGGCGAAGCCCTGGAGTGAAGCCCGAGCAGAGCGGGCCAGGCTGGGGCCCCTTCGGATCCTGGACCTCGCACCATGCCGCCATTGTAAACCCAGTACTGGGCAAACATTGCCCCGCTAGCCAACATGTCACACAGCAAACCAAGCTACCAAGCAGGTGCAGATCAGTAGATGACTGCTGCCAGAGGCTGCCTTCGTGCTACTGAAGAATGAAAATTTTTGGATAGTCTCGAACCAGCAACTTCCCTCTGGCAATGGCCGTAGTAGGGAGGAGGCATCAGGGAACATGAAGACCATATTACAAAACTTCCATGGAAACAGCAAAATGACATGGATGCAACATGTCTCTTGTTCTGTAGCTTTTGGCACAGAGGCTTCAGGAGTTCTCGCCCTTCACGACTGTATATGGGAAAATGTGTGGTGTACTTGGGCGTTAGAGGAATTGCAGAGCTAATATGTCAAGCCAATTAGCTGACTTGAATTGACGAGCAAAGGATTACAGGCCTCTGTTCAGCTGTGAGCTGAATAATCAGGCAGTTTATCCCAGCTCTGCCACTGATCTTCTGTGTGCCCTGACCCAAGACACTTAACCTGTGTTGTCTCTACTTAGATTGCAAGCTCTTTGGGGCAGGGACTGTCTCCGACTATGGGTATGAGCAGTCCTCAGGCCCTGATCGTGATGGGGTTCTCTAGCTGCACTGTAATACTAACAGTAACTTTTTTTTTTTTTTTTTTAAAGGGTGACTTTTTATGGGCTTTGAGCTTATTAGGTGTTGAGCAATGTGAACGCTCAGCACGGCTGGATTATTAACAGCCACAGTGCTTGTGACCAAACATTTTCCTGCTCAGCAGTGTTTGTGATGGCCAGTAATAATGGCAATGGGCACAAGATGGCTTTTTAGCCCATTGTGGAAAGCAGCTTATTGGCAGCAGACTAGCATTGCGTTCCTTCCTTACTCATTCGGTTTGCTACCACCGATCAAGGAAAGATGGGCATCACAGCCAGAAGCAGCACACTGCTGAACTAAAATACTCGCCTTCTCTCACGGCTGGGGGAGGGTAGTTGCAATCAAAACAAAAAAGAAGCTTGTTTGCTGGGGTTCCTTAACCAAAGCCCATTCTGAAACATGCCTGAAAAGATATGCTAAATAAAACCAGCAATAACTTTAAAAAGGAGGTAAGAATGGTCGCGTGGTTGAGCATTCAGGAGATGAGAGTTCGTTTCCTGACTTTACCACAGGTTTCCTATGTGACCTAGGGCAAGTCACTTAATCTCGCTGGGCCTCAATTCCCCATCTGCGTAATGGGAACCAAACTTCCTTTCTCCCACCCTTTGCCTGCCTTGTGTGTTTACATTGTAAGCTCTTAGAGGCTGAGACTCTCTCTCAGTGTGTTTGTACAGCACCTAGCACAGTGCCCTAATCTTGGCTGAGCCTCTAGATGCTGCTATCATAGAAATAATAATAGTAGCAATGTGCTAATTCTGGGTGCAGTAACTGCATCTAGCTGACCTGATTCTAATGTCTCTATTCAGAGACACAAGAACATTCAGATTAACAGTAATGCGTTTTATTTTGGGAACTGGGATAAGCTGGTGTTAGATTTACAGACAGCGTGTGAAAGATGCAATATTTAATTGCCTTCCAGCTTTTGGATTGTCACAGAAGCAAGATTCAAGTTACCATCCCTGAGACTAACCTGCCAGACCTTCTTCAGATAACGCCCCCAGTTTCTAGCTTTAGCAAACATTTGCAGAACACAGTAGAAATGCCCCCATATTGTTTCCAAATCTGATTTATTGCTTGAGTGTGTGAAATGGTGCTTTGAACATTGCAAATTAATAGGTGAAGGTGTTGTACCAAAGCAATGGCACAATATTTTGAGTGTGAGAGAACAAACTGACAGAGAAGCAAATCTCAAGCTAATGTATCAGATAACAATACAGAGGCATAATGGACCCCTTGTATACTGCATCATTAAAGCCAAGAGCTTAGCAGGGTTTTAAAAAATGTCAGACTTTATATAGCTGGATACTGAGAACATCCGGAGTTATAATAGTAAGGATTCAAAAATATTATGAGTTTTGGAAGGGTTATAAACCCTTGTGCATCAAGGAATCACATTTTCTCTGGGAGCAGGTTATCCAATCACTGCCTACTACAAAAAGAACAGGAGTACTTGTGGCACCTTAGAGACTAATAAATTTATTAGAGCATAAGCTTTCGTGGACTACAGCCCACTTCTTTGGATGCTTATGTTCTAAGAAATTTGTTAGTCTCTAAGGTGCCACAAGTACTCCTGTTCTTTTTGCGGATACAAACTAACACGGCTGCTACTCTGAAACCTGCCTACTACAGGGGTTCTTGTATCTTCCTCTGAAGCAACTGGTACTGCCCTCTGTTGGAGGCAGGATGCAGGATAATACAGACCCCTGCTCTGCCCTAGTCTGACAATTCCCGTGTGTACTACGTTCCGACAGTGATGGTCTGAGAGAGGCGAGGTGCCAGAGACGTGATGGAGATAGTCCTATATTACCACCCTATCATAACTGTCACTTCAGAAACAGTTTCAAACAGCAAGTTAGTAACAGGCTTGAGAACAGAAAGCACTCAGGTCTCCTAATTCCTCATTTCTTCCCTAACTATAGAAAATGTTGCTGATCTGTGCTTTTATGCGTGAGAGCAGATTCTTACTTTCAGTCACACAAGTGTATCCATACGTACAGTGGTGTAATTGAGAAGAAACTAGTCTCCCCCCTAGAATAAGAATATTTCCATCATAAAAATCATCTTACATGGTAAGCATCTTAAGTAAGATATCCCTTCTGATGTCTGCGCTTTTCACCACAGTCTCAGGTAAGTCAGTGGGAGTTTGAATACCTAGCAGGAGCACTCCCATCATAGCCCTGGCATATTTCCAACACTGCTGTCACAGAGTGAGTACAGGTGTGGAGTGTATACTGAATAACTAACTTTCAGTGTAATCCTTGAACTTAAATTACACCAACTGCTTCCTGGAGATGGAGAGTGACTGTATGCGTAGTAGTAGTATTTATACTGAGGTATCACACACAAGCCCAGTCATGCACCCCATTGGTGCTGTACAAACACAACAACATACAGTCCCTGCTCCAAAGAGTTCACTCTCTATATTTTTTTTGTACAGCAGAACTTATTTCAACGAAGGTTGGAAACATTGGTTCAGGTTATGGTTTCACCTATTTCAATTGTGCATACTGAGAAGAGGCCCCACATATTTTAACCCATTTTCTGATATGTGAGAAGTTTAATATGTTGTTATTGTTTACCATAGGTATTTCTAAGGCACCAATTACCGTAGGCCAACGGTTTCAAAGACGAGTGAGCCCCTGAATAAGGCAGCTCCTATTTGCAACAGCGACTAATAAGAATCAATAGATAATTTCTTCAAAATTGTGATTATTCTCACGATTTTGACATTGCCAGGGGTTTAGCTGGATTTTAAGGCTGGGATTTCGCAAAGCACTCAATGTTGGCCTAACTCTATTCCCACTCAAGACAACGGTAAAGCGCCCATTGAGACTTCAATGTGAGTAGCCCCACCTCAAAGATTATCTACACCAGAGAGAAGCAGAACAAAGACAACAACAGAAGAAGCAGCAGCATACATGAGTCAGGGACTCGTCCGTGAACAGAACAGTCTCTTCTGACCTTGAATCGACCCATCTATGAATGATTCAACAGTCGAATGCTATATTGGGATCAGATCTGTGACACTGGTCCACGTTCTCCTTTCAGATACACTGATGTAACTCCATTGAAGTCAATGGGAGAGCACCAACATTAGTGAGAGAAGAGCTTGGTGTAGTGTGGTATAAAAGCATCTTAAACGAAAGGCTAGGTTCTGATCTCAACTGAAGATTGGAAGTCAGACGTTTCTCCAGAATTATACCAGTATAACTGAATTGGGATCTAGGACTTGAACTTCTCCACCAACTTGTTCCCTTAAATAATATTATCTATTATTGTAGCACCTAGAAATCCCAGTTGGGGACCAGGACCGCCTTGTGCTAGGCACTGTACAAACACAAAACAAAGAGACAGCTCCTGCCCCAAATAGCTTCCAGACTAAGTACTTGAATTACTTGGGACTATGTGTCTGTTTCCCAATGTATCCTTGTCTGCTGGAAATATTACTAGTAAGGAATTCTGTATACAGCGTTATATTATGCATAATCTTCCCTCTGCAGTTTGTCTTATTCTGTGCATGGTACTTTATATAATGTTAATAGTAGGGGATGAGTGACATTTAACTATTTTTATTCCATTCTAGAAGGAAAAAGTGAATACTATTCTCTGAGAATAGTACTCAACATTTTTACCATATGCATACAAAGTCTGCATTTCCAAGGCTGGTTTAAAACCTGGTGGCATCTGTAGTGTCTAGGTTACAGTTTGTGCTACACAACGGTGAGAACCCCTGCAATTCTTCATAATTATGTGCTGATTCTTCAACTGTACCTAAAATTACCCACACTACCCTGTCAGCCATCCCCAGGACCCAGAGCGGAGCACTTCCGAGCTGTGGAATGTTTAAATGATGATCCTAAAAAAAGGAGGAACTCCCTTTCACAGAAGTGGACCAACCAAGGAACATGCTTAAGGAACAGCTGATAGTGTAGCTGAATGAATCCCCTTCCTTGGAATCTCCCGCTGTGCGGCTGGATTAACAGCGGGACTAGCTTTAGTAATTGATTCGAGGACATTTGCAACAGAAGGGATATCCTGGCATAAGAGTATTTGTGTCTGCAAGGCATTTACAAACATTTTCTAATCATGGCAGGATTTTCAAACAGCCAGCATGTGAAGAAGTGCTGTGTCATTCGCTGTACATTTGAGATTCAGACTCCAATACCCAAGTAACAGGTGTTTTCTCTCAGCACCGCTTACAACTGTTCAGCATAATTAAGATCTTTGTAGCAGGGTCTGAGCTACTGGAAAATTCACAGCAGGCCTAGGGAAATAAAAAAATTAAGAAAGCCCCCCCCTCCAACAAAAAAACCTCTAATGCAAAATTTTCAGTGATTTTCTCTGTGTTTATTGAAATAAAAGCTTCAAAACAAAACCTAGAAATTACAGTCACAAGGAGACTGAATCCCGGGTACAAAAGGAAGTCATCCAAACCCTCCCACCCCAGACTCTATCCTGAAAACTAGAAGGCCAATACCGTATCTTAGGCCCCTGTGTTGCACCCCATTCTGCCAAATTCATTCGTTTTTTCTCCACCATTGCCAGCAACCAATAACTGCACAAATAGCATCAACTAGAGTTTCAGGTTTCTTGTTCTGTGCTGGAACCAGGCCATGCAGTGGCTCTGCCATAGGTAGTATAAAACCACTGCGTTAACAACTGCCAAAGTCTCAAAAAATAATGAAAATAAATGGCAAATGTTTGTCCTTCCTTAGGGAGGCAGATGAGTCCTCTGGTGTCTGCAAAAGGCCAAAAGCCAATTGTCCATAAGTCTCTCCACGTAACAGTAATAAGAGCAATAAAAAGTATTTCATAGTCTCCTCTGATTCGGAGCAGGTTTCCTGGGGACAGCCTTTATCTACTATATGCTTCCTTTACAGGTTGCCTCTGACATACAGTTTACCATGAAATACTCACTGCCGGATACCTCCGTACTTGAAGGAAACTGATTTCAACGGTATAGCAATGCCCCAATGAGACAATCTTCTGAGCAATTCAGTACTGCTAAATGATGTTCTGAAAAATATTCCATAAGCACCCTCTGGTGACGCGCTCTCAAACTGTGAGCCACCTTGCCGGAATGCTGTTGCTTGAATTTGCCAATGGGAAATGTAACATATGCAAGCAGGAGATTGCTAGGCTGTTGGAGGAAAAAATACCTTTTTAGTGCTACATTCCCATCAGTTACTCCATTTTCCCCCTGCGATATTTCCCAGGAATATTGGGAAATGACTGGCCATCCCCAGCCCCAAGCTGTGCAAACACTATGAAAATTAAAAACAAAATATTACCGTTAGAAAAGCTTCCAAGCATGCCAGCCCTAAAGCCCCTTCGTTAACTAGCATATAGACTAGGATTCTCTTCACAAGGTTACATTTAATGCCCCAGAGCCTCTGAAAAAATAACCCTGTCACTTCAACCAATAGTTTTCCAGGGCAATGATCCTCCTTTGCATTATGTGGCAAGTGTAACAGGAATGTTTTGACACCACCTTTCTGCCAATGTCAGGGTCCATCTTTTCCACCTCATGACCTTAATCTGACAGGAGGCAAACTGCTTCTCCCAGTTCAGCTCCGCTACTGAATCACCACCAAAGGTGAGTCCCAAAAGCTCTATAACCCCGGGAGGGGGGGCTCATTAGAATCCGCAACTCTTCTAGAAGAGCAAAAGAGCGCCCCCCCAAGGGCCCACCCACAAAGCCTTGATCTTCTTCATGTTAATCATGGCTCTGGCTGCAGCTGAAAAATTAAACAAATATGTCCCTATCTTCTGTGCAGCCCAGTTATCACATGCCTGGGTGAAAATTTTCACTGACAATGTGAAATTCCTCTCTCCTTTAATCTGTGTTACCTAGGGTAACCATATTTAAAAAAAAAAAAAAAAAAAAAAA